>NC_052346.1:13390309-13531878 GCF_016432855.1 Salvelinus namaycush
ATTACATGCAACCATTCATAGTGCATTCTGCACACTGACTGGTAAGTCATAGAAAGTTCAACCGCCATACCATAATAAAGTCTGTGTCAAAGTTTGACTTGAGAGACTTTTTAATGAAGGCTCTTTTTTCTTCCCAACATGTCTGAAGTCCTGAGAGCTCTGGAGAGTTTTAGAATAATTCGGCTTTCTGTGGCTTTTTCTGCTCAGGCAAATCTTAAGACCCCTCAAATGGACCCCTCATCACACAATCGACCAATTGGCTTAATTTCACCCTTATCTTCATACGGCCAAGTATTCTCCTCTCATCTCGCTGAAGATCGCTATGTCTGAGGGATGTGAGAGAAAAAACGTTTTCCCCCTCTCCCTTCCTCTGTTTCTCTCTCTTTCTGATGTCACATGATAATAATGTTTTTTGATACAGTTTATCTTTGATGTGTGTGTGAGTGAGTGAGTTTGTTTCTCTTTGATGACAGGCCCAAAAGTTATATAAAGAGGTCCGTTGTGGGGTTGGTTCTTTGACGTCGCTGTAATGAGGTCTGGACCTTGGAGCCTGGAGGTCTACGGGTCAAATGGCAGTTTTTTGCCCCCAGGGCAGTGAGCCCAGCCGGGCATGGAGGGCCTGGGAACCCCCCTCTCTCTATGGAGGAGAACAGGCTAGTGCTTTAAGGGCTGAGAGACTGCATGGAGACCACAGAGAACTGATAAGACTGGGTTATAAGAGTAATATGTAGGACTGAGTGTGGGAATGAAAGATTGAAAAGAAAGGAAGAAGGATTAAGAAACCCTGGTCTGTGAGGCAGAGAAACGACTGATATTCAGAGGTTTAATTAAAATACATTCTAATCAGATGATTGGGTTATACACTGAGTGTACAAAATATTAAGAACACCTGCTCTTTCCACGACATAGACTGACCAGGTGAATCCAGGTGAAAGCTATGATCCCTTATTGATGTCACTTGTTAAATCTACTTCAATCAGTGTAGAGGAAGGGGAGGAGACAGGTTAAAGGAGAATTGAGTCATGGGTTGTGTACATGTGCCATCCCAGAGGGTGAATAGTCAAGACAAAAGATTGCGCTGCAGTGCTGCTGAACTTCATCTGGAGCACTGGGGTGTTTGAACTTGAGAAGAGAGCAGTTTTGTTATTAACTTGTCACTCTTGTCTGGTTCTGCTGTTGCTATCCTGTTATCTGTTGTACTTCTCGCCACCATTCTAATCTACACAGCAATCTTCAGTCAATTCCTTTCTTTCTTTCTTTCCCTCTCTCTTTCTTTCTTCATTCTCACGCATTCATCCCATAATCTGTGCTGTGATGTGCTGGTCTTGTCAAAAGGAAGTCATTGTGTGCTGATTTCTGAAGCTGTTTTCTGTTTCAGACGTGGTATTTGGAGTCTGTGACAAGGGGGAAAAAAATGTTTTGGAGCTGTTCCCAAAACACTGGTTTTAATGATGAAAATGGACCAAAAGCGCCTTGCATCTCTTTAACCCTGGCTGAGAGACTGTAGATGGGATTTAGAATGAGTTGGCTGCCCGTTGAAGAAGGGAATGAAACATAAAACAAAGCGATAAATAAAGAAGAATTGACAGAATATAATTGTAAATGTAAAGGAAGACAGTTTGATGTTTTGGTCTTTATCTAAAGCATTCTTGCATGCATGCGTCACCACACACTACTTCTCCAATATTTCCCCTCTTTCCTTGACCTCTCTCTCTCCTTCATCTTCCTCCAACATATATCTCTCCTTCCTATCCTCTGTCTCTCTTTCTCTTTCTCACCTCCCCATTAATCCTCTTATCCTCTCCTGTTTTCTGGTCACGTCCTTTCTTCTCTAACTCTCCTCTACCTTTTCTCCTCTCTTTCTCCTCTCTCTCTCAGTCAACTGTCCTCCCCACGCGGGCAGCAGAAACACTGCAAATCACCAAGATCTCTTTCTAATCCCTCTCCTTTTGTCCTCTCTCCTCCATCACCACTCCCCCTTCTCCCCCTCTCTCCATCCTCCCCCTCCCTCCCGCTTTCGTTCTCTCCCCCATCCATCTCTCTCTCTCTCTTCCCATCACTTTCTCTCCCCAATCCCTCTCTCGTGCTCCATTTCTCCATGCCTTCTCTGTTTCTGATCATGTTTGTCCTGGAATTCTGCTGTTGCCATGGCAAACCTTCTCTGATTGTACGGCCATTCCACTGTTCTGTGGAAGATCCTCACATACTGCATCTTATGGCCACTGTGGAGCGCAGGTTCAGTACGTGTGTGTACTGAACCTGCGCTCCACAGTGGCCATAAGATGCAGTATGTGAGGATCTTCCACAGAACAGTGGAATGGCCGTACAATCAGAGTAGGTTTGCCATGGCAACAGCAGAATTCCAGGACAGCCTGCATGACAGAAGGCACAAACAGAAGCTAAGCCCTGCAAAGTGACAGAGTGTGTGTCTCTATGTGTGTGTCTCTATGTGTGTGTCTCTATGTGTGTGTCTCTATGTGTGTGTCTCTATGTGTGTGTCTCTATGTGTGTGTCTCTATGTGTGTCTCAATGTGTGTGTGTGTGTGTGTGTGTGTGTGTGTGTGTGTGTGTGTGTGTGTGTGTGTGTGTGTGTGTGTGTGTGTGTGTGTGTGTGTGTGTGTGTGTGTGTGTGTGTGTGTGTGTGTCTGTGTGTGTCTGTGTGTGTGCGTGCGTGTGTGTGTGTGTGTGTGTGTGAAAAACAGAAGTGCAGCCCTGCGAAGTGACAGCATCACAGAGGATAATGACGACTATATGAATCCATCCAAACTGCTCCCATCTCACCACCAGTTCACCAGGGGCTCAGTCTGATTGAAAAGAACAAGTGAAGAGGCGTAATGGTTGACCATTTTATCATGTATGAAAACAGTTGTGATAAAGGCCTGAAATGCAAGCGACAGGCACTCCCTCCATGTAGGCTCACACATAGACCCTTGTTTTAACCAGCACACACACACTCCCTCCATGTAGGCTCACACATAGACCCTTGTTTTAACCAGCACACCCACTCCCTCCATGTAGGGTCACACATAGACCCTTGTTTTAACCAGCACACCCACTCCCTCCATGTAGGCTCACACATAGACCCTTGTTTTAACCAGCACACACACTCCCTCCATGTAGGGTCACACATAGACCCTTGTTTTAACCAGCACACCCACTCCCTCCATGTAGGCTCACACATAGACCCTTGTTTTAACCAGCACACACACACTCCCTCCATGTAGGGTCACACATAGACCCTTGTTTTAACCAGCACACACACACTCCCTCCATGTAGGGTCACACATAGACCCTTGTTTTAACCAACACACACACTCCCTCCATGTAGGGTCACACATAGACCCTTGTTTTAACCAGCACACACACTCCCTCCATGTAGGCTCACACATAGACCCTTGTTTTAACCAGCACACACACTCCCTCCATGTAGGGTCACACATAGACCCTTGTTTTAACCAACACACCCACTCCCTCCATGTAGGGTCACACATAGACCCTTGTTTTAACCAACACACCCACTCCCTCCATGTAGGCTCACACATAGACCCTTGTTTTAACCAACACACACACACTCCCTCCATGTAGGCTCACACATAGACCCTTGTTTTAACCAACACACACACTCCCTCCATGTAGGGTCACACATAGACCCTTGTTTTAACCAGTACACACACACTCCCTCCATGTAGGCTCACACATAGACCCTTGTTTTAACCAGCACACACACACTCCCTCCATGTAGGGTCACACATAGACCCTTGTTTTAACCAACACACCCACTCCCTCCATGTAGGGTCACACATAGACCCTTGTTTTAACCAACACACACACTCCCTCCATGTAGGCTCACACATAGACCCTTGTTTTAACCAACACACCCACTCCCTCCATGTAGGGTCACACATAGACCCTTGTTTTAACCAACACACACACTCCCTCCATGTAGGGTCACACATAGACCCTTGTTTTAACCAACACACACACTCCCTCCATGTAGGGTCACACATAGACCCTTGTTTTAACCAGCACACACACTCCCTCCATGTAGGGTCACACATAGACCCTTGTTTTAACCAACACACACACTCCCTCCATGTAGGGTCACACATAGACCCTTGTTTTAACCAACACACACACTCCCTCCATGTAGGGTCACACATAGACCCTTGTTTTAACCAACACACACACTCCCTCCATGTAGGGTCACACATAGACCCTTGTTTTAACCAACACACACACACTCCCTCCATGTAGGGTCACACATAGACCCTTGTTTTAACCAACACACACACTCCCTCCATGTAGGGTCACACATAGACCCTTGTTTTAACCAACACACACACTCCCTCCATGTAGGGTCACACATAGACCCTTGTTTTAACCAGCACACACACTCCCTCCATGTAGGGTCACACATAGACCCTTGTTTTAACCAGCACACACACTCCCTCCATGTAGGCTCACACATAGACCCTTGTTTTAACCAGCACACACACTCCCTCCATGTAGGCTCACACATAGACCCTTGTTTTAACCAACACACACACTCCCTCCATGTAGGGTCACACATAGACCCTTGTTTTAACCAGCACACACACTCCCTCCATGTAGGGTCACACATAGACCCTTGTTTTAACCAGCACACACACTCCCTCCATGTAGGCTCACACATAGACCCTTGTTTTAACCAACACACACACTCCCTCCATGTAGGGTCACACATAGACCCTTGTTTTAACCAACACACACACTCCCTCCATGTAGGGTCACACATAGACCCTTGTTTTAACCGACACACCCACTCCCTCCATGTAGGCTCACACATAGACCCTTGTTTTAACCAACACACCCACTCCCTCCATGTAGGCTCACACATAGACCCTTGTTTTAACCAACACACCCACTCCCTCCATGTAGGGTCACACATAGACCCTTGTTTTAACCAACACACACACTCCCTCCATGTAGGGTCACACATAGACCCTTGTTTTAACCAACACACACACTCCCTCCATGTAGGCTCACACATAGACCCTTGTTTTAACCAGCACACACACTCCCTCCATGTAGGCTCACACATAGACCCTTGTTTTAACCAACACACACACACTCCCTCCATGTAGGCTCACACATAGACCCTTGTTTTAACCAACACACACACTCCCTCCATGTAGGGTTACACATAGACCCTTGTTTTAACCAGTACACACACACTCCCTCCATGTAGGCTCACACATAGACCCTTGTTTTAACCAGCACACACACACTCCCTCCATGTAGGGTCACACATAGACCCTTGTTTTAACCAGCACACACACACTCCCTCCATGTAGGGTCACACAAAGACCCTTGTTTTAACCAACACACCCACTCCCTCCATGTAGGGTCACACATAGACCCTTGTTTTAACCAACACACACACTCCCTCCATGTAGGCTCACACATAGACCCTTGTTTTAACCAACACACCCACTCCCTCCATGTAGGGTCACACATAGACCCTTGTTTTAACCAACACACACACTCCCTCCATGTAGGGTCACACATAGACCCTTGTTTTAACCAGTACACACACTCTCTCCATGTAGGGTCACACATAGACCCTTGTTTTAACCAACACACACACTCCCTCCATGTAGGGTCACACATAGACCCTTGTTTTAACCAACACACACACTCCCTCCATGTAGGGTCACACATAGACCCTTGTTTTAACCAGCACACACACACTCCCTCCATGTAGGGTCACACATAGACCCTTGTTTTAACCAGCACACACACACTCCCTCCATGTAGGGTCACACATAGACCCTTGTTTTAACCAACACACACACTCCCTCCATGTAGGGTCACACATAGACCCTTGTTTTAACCAGCACACACCCACTCCCTCCATGTAGGGTCACACATAGACCCTTGTTTTAACCAACACACACACTCCCTCCATGTAGGGTCACACATAGACCCTTGTTTTAACCAACACACACACTCCCTCCATGTAGGGTCACACATAGACCCTTGTTTTAACCAGCACACACACACTCCCTCCATGTAGGGTCACACATAGACCCTTGTTTTAACCAACACACACACTCCCTCCATGTAGGGTCACACATAGACCCTTGTTTTAACCAGCACACACACTCCCTCCATGTAGGGTCACACATAGACCCTTGTTTTAACCAGCACACACACTCCCTCCATGTAGGGTCACACATAGACCCTTGTTTTAACCAGCACACACCCACTCCCTCCATGTAGGCTCACACATAGACCCTTGTTTTAACCAACACACACACTCCCTCCATGTAGGGTCACACATAGACCCTTGTTTTAACCAACACACACACTCCCTCCATGTAGGGTCACACATAGACCCTTGTTTTAACCAACACACACACTCCCTCCATGTAGGGTCACACATAGACCCTTGTTTTAACTAACACACACACTCCCTCCATGTAGGCTCACACATAGACCCTTGTTTTAACCAACACACACACACTCCCTCCATGTAGGCTCACACATAGACCCTTGTTTTAACCAACACACACACACTCCCTCCATGTAGGGTCACACATAGACCCTTGTTTTAACCAACACACACACACTCCCTCCATGTAGGGTCACACATAGACCCTTGTTTTAACCAACACACACACACTCCCTCCATGTAGGCTCACACATAGACCCTTGTTTTAACCAACACACACACTCCCTCCATGTAGGGTCACACATAGACCCTTGTTTTAACCAGTACACACACACTCCCTCCATGTAGGGTCACACATAGACCCTTGTTTTAACCAACACACACACTCCCTCCATGTAGGGTCACACATAGACCCTTGTTTTAACCAACACACCCACTCCCTCCATGTAGGGTCACACATAGACCCTTGTTTTAACCAACACACACACTCCCTCCATGTAGGGTCACACATAGACCCTTGTTTTAACCAACACACACACTCCCTCCATGTAGGGTCACACATAGACCCTTGTTTTAACCAACACACACACTCCCTCCATGTAGGGTCACACATAGACCCTTGTTTTAACCAGCACACACACTCCCTCCATGTAGGGTCACACATAGACCCTTGTTTTAACCAACACACCCACTCCCTCCATGTAGGGTCACACATAGACCCTTGTTTTAACCAACACACCCACTCCCTCCATGTAGGGTCACACATAGACCCTTGTTTTAACCAGCACACACACCCACTCCCTCCATGTAGGCTCACACATAGACCCTTGTTTTAACCAACACACACACACTCCCTCCATGTAGGCTCACACATAGACCCTTGTTTTAACCAACACACACACTCCCTCCATGTAGGGTCACACATAGACCCTTGTTTTAACCAGTACACACACACTCCCTCCATGTAGGCTCACACATAGACCCTTGTTTTAACCAGCACACACACACTCCCTCCATGTAGGGTCACACATAGACCCTTGTTTTAACCAACACACCCACTCCCTCCATGTAGGGTCACACATAGACCCTTGTTTTAACCAGCACACACACTCCCTCCATGTAGGGTCACACATAGACCCTTGTTTTAACCAACACACACACTCCCTCCATGTAGGCTCACACATAGACCCTTGTTTTAACCAACACACCCACTCCCTCCATGTAGGGTCACACATAGACCCTTGTTTTAACCAACACACACACTCCCTCCATGTAGGGTCACACATAGACCCTTGTTTTAACCAACACACACACTCCCTCCATGTAGGGTCACACATAGACCCTTGTTTTAACCAGCACACACACTCCCTCCATGTAGGGTCACACATAGACCCTTGTTTTAACCAACACACACACTCCCTCCATGTAGGGTCACACATATACCCTTGTTTTAACCAACACACACACTCCCTCCATGTAGGCTCACACATAGACCCTTGTTTTAACCAGCACACACACTCCCTCCATGTAGGGTCACACATAGACCCTTGTTTTAACCAACACACCCACTCCCTCCATGTAGGGTCACACATAGACCCTTGTTTTAACCAACACACACACTCCCTCCATGTAGGGTCACACATAGACCCTTGTTTTAACCAGCACACACACACTCCCTCCATGTAGGGTCACACATAGACCCTTGTTTTAACCAGCACACACACACTCCCTCCATGTAGGCTCACACATAGACCCTTGTTTTAACCAGCACACACACTCCCTCCATGTAGGGTCACACATAGACCCTTGTTTTAACCAACACACACACTCCCTCCATGTAGGCTCACACATAGACCCTTGTTTTAACCAACACACACACTCCCTCCATGTAGGCTCACACATAGACCCTTGTTTTAACCAGCACACACCCACTCCCTCCATGTAGGCTCACACATAGACCCTTGTTTTAACCAACACACACACTCCCTCCATGTAGGGTCACACATAGACCCTTGTTTTAACCAGCACACACACACTCCCTCCATGTAGGGTCACACATAGACCCTTGTTTTAACCAACACACCCACTCCCTCCATGTAGGGTCACACATAGACCCTTGTTTTAACCAACACACACACTCCCTCCATGTAGGCTCACACATAGACCCTTGTTTTAACCAACACACCCACTCCCTCCATGTAGGGTCACACATAGACCCTTGTTTTAACCAACACACACACTCCCTCCATGTAGGGTCACACATAGACCCTTGTTTTAACCAACACACACACACTCCCTCCATGTAGGGTCACACATAGACCCTTGTTTTAACCAACACACACACTCCCTCCATGTAGGGTCACACATAGACCCTTGTTTTAACCAACACACACCCACTCCCTCCATGTAGGGTCACACATAGACCCTTGTTTTAACCAACACACACACTCCCTCCATGTAGGGTCACACATAGACCCTTGTTTTAACCAACACACACACTCCCTCCATGTAGGGTCACACATAGACCCTTGTTTTAACCAGCACACACACACTCCCTCCATGTAGGGTCACACATAGACCCTTGTTTTACCCAACACACACACTCCCTCCATGTAGGGTCACACATAGACCCTTGTTTTAACCAACACACACACTCCCTCCATGTAGGGTCACACATAGACCCTTGTTTTAACCAGCACACACACTCCCTCCATGTAGGGTCACACATAGACCCTTGTTTTAACCAACACACCCACTCCCTCCATGTAGGCTCACACATAGACCCTTGTTTTAACCAACACACACACACTCCCTCCATGTAGGCTCACACATAGACCCTTGTTTTAACCAACACACACACTCCCTCCATGTAGGGTTACACATAGACCCTTGTTTTAACCAGTACACACACACTCCCTCCATGTAGGCTCACACATAGACCCTTGTTTTAACCAGCACACACACACTCCCTCCATGTAGGGTCACACATAGACCCTTGTTTTAACCAACACACACACTCCCTCCATGTAGGCTCACACATAGACCCTTGTTTTAACCAACACACCCACTCCCTCCATGTAGGGTCACACATAGACCCTTGTTTTAACCAGCACACACACACTCCCTCCATGTAGGGTCACACATAGACCCTTGTTTTAACCAACACACACACTCCCTCCATGTAGGGTCACACATAGACCCTTGTTTTAACCAACACACACACTCCCTCCATGTAGGGTCACACATAGACCCTTGTTTTAACCAGCACACACACACTCCCTCCATGTAGGGTCACACATAGACCCTTGTTTTAACCAACACACACACTCCCTCCATGTAGGGTCACACATAGACCCTTGTTTTAACCAGCACACACACACTCCCTCCATGTAGGGTCACACATAGACCCTTGTTTTAACCAGAACACACCCACTCCCTCCATGTAGGCTCACACATAGACCCTTGTTTTAACCAACACACACACTCCCTCCATGTAGGGTCACACATAGACCCTTGTTTTAACCAACACACACACTCCCTCCATGTAGGGTCACACATAGACCCTTGTTTTAACCAACACACACACTCCCTCCATGTAGGGTCACACATAGACCCTTGTTTTAACTAACACACACACTCCCTCCATGTAGGCTCACACATAGACCCTTGTTTTAACCAGCACACACACACACTCCCTCCATGTAGGCTCACACATAGACCCTTGTTTTAACCAGCACACACACTCCCTCCATGTAGGCTCACACATAGACCCTTGTTTTAACCAGCACACACACTCCCTCCATGTAGGCTCACACATAGACCCTTGTTTTAACCAGCACACCCACTCCCTCCATGTAGGGTCACACATAGACCCTTGTTTTAACCAACACACACACTCCCTCCATGTAGGCTCACACATAGACCCTTGTTTTAACCAGCACACACACACTCCCTCCATGTAGGGTCACACATCAGCACACAATCAAAACTAAACGACACAGTTTGGTCCCATACATCTTTATTATGGTCTTATTATTAACCACCCACTTCATACATCTGCGTGTGAGTGTGCGTGTGCGTATGCGTGTGTGTGTGAGCCACGTGTAGGCCAGACTACCTCCCATGCATCTTTCTTTGCCTTTATTATAATGAACGATTGGTACAGCACCCCTGTCTCCGTGACAAATGAACACCTTGTTCTCTGTGACCCAAACTGTGATCCGCTGTTTGTTGTAACGCACCAGAGCAGTGCTTGAAAAATAGCCCCCTCTGAAATAGGTCTTCTACCTGACCTGGGAGAGTTACTGTATTCACACAGGACTACTCTTATTGTAATCTATTCCTATGGGGTTGAGTAGGAATAAGTTGGTTTATTACATTTTTTATTTAACCTTTAATTAACTAGGCAAGTCAGTTATGAACAAATTCTTATTTACAATGACGGCCTACACCGGCCAAACCTGGACAACGCTGGGCCAATTGTATGCCGCCCTATGGGACTCCCAATCACGGCCAGTTGTGATACAGCCTGGAATCAAAACAGGGTGTCTGTAGTGACGCCTCAAGCACTGAGATGCAGTGCCTTAGACCGCTGTGCCACTTATATTACCTTTAAATGCTGCATTGTCCAAATCTACAATTGGATTGAATCCCAGCCATAGTTTCAGTCACCAGAAAAGTTGATAATTGCGTAACGTTGGTTTCCTGACGTGAAACCTTCATGTTCTACATAATAAGACATTCTGGCTTCCTGTCCTTGTAAATGAAAGGTTGTCTTTATAAATAATAACTCAATAATTTCTACTTTATAGTGTGGACCTACTGTGGTCATTGTGGAGAGGGAGGAAGAAGAGAGAGAGAGAGAAAGACAAAGAGAGAGACAGAGAGAGACAGGGAGAGAGACAGATGCAGAGAGACAGAGACAGAGAGAGAGAGACAGCGAGAGAGAGAGACAGCGAGAGAGAGAGAGAGACAGAGAGCGAGACAGAGAGAGAGAGACAGAGAGAGAGACAGAGAGAGAGCACGAGATAGATATATAGAGAGAGAGACAAACAGACACAGAGAGAGACATTACAAGAGTATTTCCATTCACCATTTAAAGACAATATAGTGTACAATTGTGGTCTAGATCAGTGGTTTCCAAACTTTTAGTCCCGTACCCCTTCAAACATTCAACCTCCAGCTGCGTACCCCCTCTAGCACCAGGGTCAGCGCACTCTCAAATGTTGTTTTTTGCCATCATTGTAATCCTGCCACACCCACACTATACAATATATTTATTAAACATAACAATGAGTGTGAGTTTTTGCCACAACCTGGCTCATGGGAAGTGACAAATAGCTCTTATAGGACCAGGGCACAAATAATAATAGAATAATAATCAAAAATGTTGCTCTTTATTTAGCCATCTTACATATAAAACCTTATTTGTGGATACAAAATGGTGAATAACTCACCACAGGTTAATGAGAATGGTGTGCTTGAAAGGATGCACATAACTCTGCAATGTTGGGTTGTATTGGAGAGAGTCTCAGTCTAAAATTATTTTCCACACACAGTCTGTGCCTTCATTTAGTTTTCATGCTAGTGAGGGCCGAAAATCCACTTTCACATCGGTACGTGGTTGCAAAGGGCATTAGTGTCTTAACAGCGCGATTTGCCAAGGCAAGAAACTCTGAGCGTTAATGCAGACAGAAAAGAGCTCCAACTTCTTAATCATAGCCTGAATTTAGTCCCGCACATTGAATATAGTTGCGGAGAGTCCCTGTAATCCTAGATTCAGATCATTCTGACGAGAAAAAGTATCACCCAGATAGGCCAGTCGTGTGAGAAACTCGTCATCATGCAAGTGGTCAGACAAGTGAAAAGTATACTCAGTAAAGGATACTTTAAGCTCGTCTCTCAATTTAAAAAAAATGTGTCAATACTTTGCCCCTTGATATCCAGCACACTTCTGTATGTTGTGAAAGCGTTACATGGTCGCTGCCCATGTCATTGCATAATGCAGAAAATACATGAGAGTTCAGGGGCCTTGTTTGCTTTAACAAAGTTAACCATTTTCACTGTAGTGACTAAAAAGTCTTTCAAGCTGTCAGGCATTCCCTAGGCAGCAAGAGCCTCTCGGTGGATGCTGCAGTGTACCCAAGTGGCGTCGGGAGCAAATACTTGCACGCGCGTTACCACTCCACTATGTCTCCCTGTCATGGCTTTTGCGCCATCAGTACAGATACCAACACATCTTGACCACCAAAGTCAATTTGATGTCACAAAGCGGTCCAGTACTTGAAAAATATCCTCTCATGTTGTCCTGGTTTCCAGGGGTTTGCAGAAGTCTTCCTTAATTGATGTAACGGACATATACGAATATAAGAATTAAGTCCTCCACATAGTATGGTGTTTGCCTGTCCCAGCCACTCGGTAGCTCACCTTATAAGACACTTCTAGCCCCTTCTTATTAATGGTATCTGTTGCTTTTATACATGTCTTACTACTCGAAAGTCGTCTTTATTCTTGCTCAAAAAACTCCCGTGGCTTATTTTTTAAAATGGTCATGTTTCATTTCTAAATGTCTGCGCAGGAGTGAAGGTTTCCCGCGAGAGAGTAACGGTTAATGTGATTGGATGTTAATTATTTGACGAGGCTACCTGTATTTGACATTGTGTTGTTATTTCGCTGAACACTAGATGGTTTAATTTTATTTTTGGCAGTGAAACGAGGCTACTCATGTGAGAAAAAAACCTCACCCAAATGTATAGCCCCGTTGGAAAATATAAATGTACTGTTTGAAAATGTGAATCACATTTTTATTTGGCGTAACCCCGACGGCATTGGGGGTACCCCTGAGGGTACCTGGTCTAGATGGTTTCTGCTAAGGATAATTGTATTGTCATTCATTTCATAAACATTTATTCTAAGACTTGAATATAGAATTGATATGTAATTTCTCCTGTGTGCAGTTCCATTACTAGCGAATCAAATGATAGCATTATAATGTATATATTCTATATTGAACCAGTGGCGATTTTAGCATGTACATCTTGGTGGGGCAAAAAAAATAAATGTGGAATGCATGCCAGCAAAGCCATTACACAACACAACACTAAACAATACATTAATTGCACTATAACGGTGACAAACAGTGCCCACAAACTGTTAGGGCCTACATAAAGCTGTCCCAACACCACTGCTAAACCTGGCTTTCAGCGGAGCCTTGTCTGGCAGCGAAGCAGTTCATTCAGCCTTTAAAAAAAACATAGCTGATATGGCTGACTTGTTTAAACAAATGTGGTTTCTACTGACAATTGAGATGTACAAATTATGGCATAAGGGGACGACAAGCAGATAAGAGGCAATCCGTAATTTCGATTAAGACATTAATGAGCGAGCTAGGACGGACATAGTCAATATAACTATTTGTTCAGCAACAGAATTCAGAACATGGTCCGTTCTTACAGTGTTCTCCCTGTACACCAAGTCAGAACCGTAGGATAAATAGATGGGGCATATAAACAGACAATGAAAGCTCTTACAATATTCGCTGATTACATTTATCTAAAACAAAACAAACCCCAAACAGCAAGCAATGCAGGTGTAGAAGCACGGTGGCTAGGAAAAACTCCCTAGAAAGGCCAAAACCTAGGAAGAAACCTAGAGAGGAACCAAGCTATGAGGGGTGGCCAGTCCTCTTCTGGCTGTGCCGGGTGGAGATTATAACAGAACATGGCCATGATGTTCAAATTTCATAAATGACCAGCATGGTCAAATAATAGTAATCACAGTGACAGGTTAGGGTTCCATAGCCGCAAGCAGAACAGTTGAAACTGGAGCAGCAGCACGGCCAGGGGGACTGAGGACAACAAGGAGTCATCATGCCAGGTAGTCCTGAGGCATGGTCCTAGGGCTCAGGTCCTCCGAGAGAGAGAAAGAAAGAAAGAGAGAAAGAGAGAATTAGAGAGAGCATACTTAAATTCACACAGGACACCGGATAAGACAGGAGAAATACTCCAGATATAACAGACTGACCCTAGCCCCCCGACACATAAACTATTGCAGCATAAATACTGGAGGCTGAGACAGGAGGGGTCAGGAGACACTGTGGCCCCATCTGATGATACCCCCGGACAGGGGGATATAACCCCACCCACTTTGCCAAAGCACAGCCCCCACACCACTAGAGGGATACCTTCAACCACCAACTTACCATCCTGAGACAAGGCCGAGTATAGCCCACAAAGACCTCCGCCACGGCACAACCCAAGGAGGGTGCCAACCCAGACAGGAAGACCACGTCAGTGACTCAACCCACTCAAGTGACGCACCCCTCCTAGGGACAGCATGGAACAGCACCAAGTAAGCTTTTAATTTGACACGTCAAATAACACAATTCTATTATAGAATGTTGTGTGTGCTGAATTTACAGGTGCAAGCCAAGCACCACAACTACTAACGTTATGTGTTTACAATACCGCGTTTGTAACGTTCGTCCTCCTCCTCGTCTGAGGAGGAGCAAGGATCGGACCAATGTGCAGCGTGGTATGTATCCATATTTTATTTCTTTAAGCGACGTAATGAAGAACACTTAAACAAAATACAAAATAACAAAAACGATGTGAACAGACCTGAACTTGAGAACATAAAACATGAACACACGAAAAGGAAGGAACAAACGAACGAACGAACGAAACGAAACGAACGAAACGAAACAGCACTGTGTGGCGAACAAACACAGACACAGCAACAATCAGCCACAAACAAACAGTGAGAACAGCCTACCTTAATATGGTTCTCAATCAGAGGAAACGTAAAACACCTGCCCCTGATTGAGAACCATATCAGGCTAGTTGACAATGAACCCAACATAGAAACACATAACATAGAATGCCCACCCAGCTCACGTCCTGACCAACTAAACAATACAGAACAAAGGAAATAAGGTCAGGAACGTGACAGCGTTGGTGAAAATAAAAATAGACCAAATTATTAGGGTGAGGCACATGGGCTACTAACAGCTTACTACACAACATACACTTAGTATTACTTTCTTGGCTACATTCTACATTTCTACCTTGCATATTACATCATTTATGCAGCAGCATTCAATACATTTTTGGACTCACCTTGTGAAGGTGGCGCAGCGGTCCTTTGTGGGCAAATTTTGTCATCAAACTTTGTCATCAAAGTCTGGCATTCTCTGGATTTAATGGTGGGAACACAGCCACTCCAAAACACAGCCACTCCATTGAATAGCAGGCTAACGTTAGTGGTTTCTTTGCAACACTTGCAGTTAGTCAGTGATTTCTTCCAAACGACTGAATTTGCGATTTCCAACTTGTTGTGAAATCTTTATGCCGATGAGCACCAATACGTTTTATCTATAGTTTCTCATTATTATTTATCTTCATGTGACAAGGATTAAAAAGGATTTGCCAGTAGATTGTCGACTTGATGACAACTGATGATGACTGCTAGCTAAGACTTTGAAAGTAAGATGTTGACATGATCAGTCCTATCAAAGCTACTGTAGATAGAACGTGATTTGATGTCATTCTATTTGTGGCCAATGACCTTGAGCCTTCTTGGATGGGCACTTTTAATATAACTCTACGGCAGAACCCAAGGGGCAAACATTTTCGAGCTCTAACCTTAGAATTGTGGATGACGTACTGGCAAGCCCCCCCCCCCCCCCCCCCCAAAGAAAAAGTGTGGTTGCTCTGCCCCACCTGCCCTGAATGACAGGTCACCACTGTATAGAACATAGATAAATAGATGGGGAAATAGTGAGGCCAAAGGAGAATACATTGCTAGGTGGGATACATGCTTTAGGAGTGAAAGCGAAGGAAGAAAGGAAGGGAGGGAGAGATGGAGGAATCAATCAATCAATCAATCAATCAATTTTATTTTATATAGCCCTTCGTACATCAGCTAATATCTCGAAGTGCTGTACAGAAACCCAGCCTAAAACCCCAAACAGCTAGTAATGCAGGTGTAGAAGCACGGTGGCTAGGAAAAACTCCCTAGAAAGGCCAAAACCTAGGAAGAAACCTAGAGAGGAACCAGGCTATGAGGGGTGGCCAGTCCTCTTCTGGCTGTGCCGGGTGGAGATTATAACAAAACTATGCCAAGATGTTCAAAAATGTTCATAAGTGACAAGCATGGTCAAATAATAATCATGAATAATTTTCAGTTGGCTTTTCATAGCTGATCATTAAGAGTTGAAAAACAACAGGTCTGGGACAGGTGGCGGTTCCATAACCGCAGGCAGAACAGCTGAAACTGGAATAGCAGCAAGGCCAGGCGGACTGGGGACAGCAAGGAGTCACCACGGGCGGCAGTCCCGACGCATGGTCCTAGGGCCCAGGTCCTCCGAGAGAAAGAAAGAGAGAAGGAGAAAATTAGAGAGAGCCAAGATTTTCAAAATGTTCATAAATGACAAGCATGGTCAAATAATAATCAGGAATAAATCTCAGTTGGCTTTTCATAGCCGATCATTAAGAGTTGAAAACAGCAGGTCTGGGACAGGTAGGGGTTCCATAACCGCAGGCAGAACAGTTGAAACTGGAATAGCAGCAAGGCCAGGCGGACTGGGGACAGCAAGGAGTCACCACGGCCGGTAGTCCCGACGTATGGTCCTAGGGCTCAGGTCCTCCGAGAGAAAGAAAGAGAGAAGGAGAAAATTAGAGAGAGCCAAGATTTTCAAAATGTTCATAAATGACAAGCATGGTCAAATAATAATCAGGAATAAATCTCAGTTGGCTTTTCATAGCCGATCATTAAGAGTTGAAAACAGCAGGTCTGGGACAGGTAGGGGTTCCGTAACCGCAGGCAGAACAGTTGAAACTGGAATAGCAGCAAGGCCAGGCGGACTGGGGACAGCAAGGTGTCATCATGCCCGGTAGTCCTGACGTATGGTCCTAGGGCTCAGGTTCTCAGAGAGAAAGAGAGAACGAGAGAATTAGAGAGAGCATACTTAAATTCACACAGGACACTGGATAAGACAGGAGAAGTACTCCAGGTATAACCAACTGACCCTAGCCCCCCGACACAAACTACTGCAGCATAAATACTGGAGGCTGAGACAGGAGCGGTCAGGAGACACTGTGGCCCCATCCGAAGAAACCCCCGGACAGGGCCAACAGGAAGGAAGAGGGCAGAAAGGGAATGGAGTGCAATACTGAGGGGTGCTGAGGCAGTGAAACAAGGGGTACTGAGGCAGTGAAACAAGGGGTGCTGAGGTAGTGAAACAAGGGGTGCTGAGGTAGTGAAACAAGGGGTGCTGAGGCAGTGAAACAAGGGGTGCTGAGGCAGTGAAACAAGGGGTGCTGAGGCAGTGAAACAAGGGGTGCTGAGGCAGTGAAACAAGGGGTGCTGAGGTAGTGAAACAAGGGGTGCTGAGGCAGTGAAACAAGGGGTGCTGAGGTAGTGAAACAAGGGGTGCTGAGGCAGTGAAACAAGGGGTGCTGAGGTAGTGAAACAAGGGGTACTGAGGCAGTGAAACAAGGGGTGCTGAGGTAGTGAAACAAGGGGTGCTGAGGTAGTGAAACAAGGGGTGCTGAGGCAGTGAAACAAGGGGTGCTGAGGTAGTGAAACAAGGGGTGCTGAGGCAGTGAAACAAGGGGTGCTGAGGCAGTGAAACAAGGGGTGCTGAGGCAGTGAAACAAGGGGTGCTGAGGCAGTGAAACAAGGGGTGCTGAGGCAGTGAAACAAGGGGTGCTGAGGCAGTGAAACAAGGGGTGCTGAGGCAGTGAAACAAGGGGTGCTGAGGCAGTGAAACAAGGGGTGCTGAGGCAGTGAAACAAGGGGTGCTGAGGTAGTGAAACAAGGGGTGCTGAGGCAGTGAAACAAGGGGTGCTGAGGTAGTGAAACAAGGGGTGCTGAGGTAGTGAAACAAGGGGTGCTGAGGCAGTGAAACAAGGGGTGCTGAGGTAGTGAAACAAGGGGTGCTGAGGCAGTGAAACAAGGGGTGCATATCGCTGATGTCAGATAGCATTTTTTAGACCTGATTTGCTAGTTTGTTTTAGTTTAACTTTGTGAAAATATGTATATTTTGTTTTATATTACTTTATTATAGTTTTATTTTTAGACAGTGGGAGGCTAGGAGACATTTGTGTTGTAGAGTATTTTTTGTCACGTCATTTCTTGCCACTGCAGGCAGTAATAGATAAGGTGATGAATCAGGTTATTTGTTAGGTTAGGTTTCAATTATAAAGTCAATCTCAATGTGACTTGGATTTAAAAGGAATAACGCCGTGACAGGTGCAAAAAATATGGTGGAGGGAAACTATCCAGCCCATGTTTACACTAATCCAATGCCTTTTAACTTTAGCAGTACAAGGAAGAAGAATCAAGTTAGCAACCTAGCCAATGTTTCCCCTGTCCACTTATCTCTCTTGGACAGATTCTGCGGGATGGGTAGGATAACCAGCAGCAGTAGTTCCGGTGTTTAGGTTTTTTCGTCACTGATTATTTAGACAGATAATGGATTGGCAGGTGTCTTTAAAATTTCAGAAGGGGAGGGGACATTCTGCCTATAGACGTGTCTGTAACGTGCAAAGATAGAGCGTGGAGGTCCTTGTTCCAGTTCCACTCCTCGTTCTAGCATCTCTTCATCGCTTCTCTTAATATGTATGGGCCCAGAACTTAATCGAGCAGCTGACCAATTACGCAAGGCTTTAGTTAACCGAGATTAGCGAAGCATTTAACTGGCTGATTCAGTAACCCCCCTAAAAGCTTGAAACCCCCATTGAAACCCCCATTCGATTTTTGCCCAAAAAATCTAACTGAACATAATTCATGATGTTTTTTTTATTTTATTTTGGAGTCAAATACAATATTTTCAGTTTAGTTTTAGTTTTTCAAACGGGTTTGTTAATTATTTTATTTCATTTTACTATATAATTTTTTTCAGATCAGGTTTTCGTTTACTATAATAACCTTGACACATACACACTGACACAACACCTTTGTTCAGAGGAATTCATTCAGGTTTCAGTGGTTCAAATGATAACAGATAACACTCTGTCCTGCTCTTTCTTTCTATCTTTTTCCACCCCTCTCTCCCCCATCTGTGTTTTATCAGTGACCTTGGCCGTAGAGCCACCAGGTATATTACAGCATTTATAGCCAGCAGCCTGGGAGAGTCCTTAGAGGCTAGTAGAGGTTTATAGGCCTAAAGCAGTCCATCCATCCGTTCATCCATCCGTCCATCCATCCATCCATACACACACTGTACCAGCATACAAGCATGAGCACTCGGACACAACAAGGCCCCTCCTCTCACTCTACCCCTCTTTCACCTTACCCCTCCCTCCTCTCTCCATCCTCTCTGCACCCCTCTCTCTGTTTCTGAAAAGGTTATAGTAGCTCCATGAATAAGCTGTAGATTTATTAACCTGCCAACTCCCAGCAATCACTGTGACCACGCACGCACGCACTCACTCACTCACTCACTCACTCACTCACTCACTCACTCACTCACTCACTCACTCACTCACTCACTCACTCACTCACTCACTCACTCACTCACTCACTCACTCACTCACTCACTCACTCACTCACTCACTCACTCACTCACTCACTCACTCACTCACTCACTCACTCACTCACTCACTCACTCACTCACTCACTCACTCACTCACTCACTCACTCACAAACACTATGGTAATGAAACCAAAACGACACTGTGATAGTATGGGGGCCCTATACAACAACTGAAGGTTATTGATCGGCTGGTAAAACACACACAGATACATAGCTGGTGACTATGATAATGATAATAGTTTGTCCTGTGAATATTGACTAAACTAGACATACTCAGCTCTCCTCACTCCATCTCTCTCCTTTTTCTCACACCTTAAAACTCAGTCGCAGGGAGTCTCCTCACCCCTTCTCCACCTCCCCCTCCCTGTGTGTGTACTCAACCATCCGTGTCACCCCTTACCACTCCTCCTCACCCCTCCTCCTCACCCTCCTCCCACTCCATGCGTGTGTACTCCCCCTTCACCCCTACCTCTCCTCCCCCCCTCTTCTCTTCTCCTCCCCCCTGCCTAGCCACCCCTCCTCCTCACCCCTCCTCCTCCTCAGCCCCCCCTCCACTTCTCCTCCCCCCTCTCCTCTTCTCCTCCCCCCTGTCTACCCACCCCTCCTCCTCTTCCCCTCACCCCTCTCCTCCTCTTCACCCCTCTTCTCCTCCCCCTGTCTACCCACCCCTCTCCTCCTCTTCACCCCTCTTCTCCTCCCCCCTGTCTACCCACCCCTCTCCTCTTCACCCCTCTCCTCCTCCCCCTGCCTATATGTGTATTCAGTTCTCCTCTCCTGATTCAGAGGTGTTGGGTTAAATGCGGAAGACACATTTCAGTTTAATGTATTCAGTTGTGCAACTGACTAGGGTATCCCCCTTTCACTTCCCTTTCCTCCCCCCTCCTCCTCTCCCCCCTCCCTGTGTGTGTACCCTGTCCCAGAGGTGTTGGTTCATAGTGAGGTCAACCTCCAGTCAAACCGTCTGGATTAATATTTCACCAGGAGACTGATGCATATTTCATCACATCCATGTCTTCCCCATGTCACACTCTCTTCAAATTACCCCTCTTTCTCTCTCTCTCTCTCTCTCTCTCTCTCTCTCTCTCTCTCACTCTCTTCCTCCTTGTCCCTTTATCTTTTCCATTGTCATCTCTCCATTGTTACCTTGTGGATTGTTCACTCTCTCATGGTTGTTCTCTATTAAATGTAACACGTCGATAGATTGTCCACAAACTAATTTGGAACAAAACAATTCCTTTGAATTAAAATCCAACTTAAATAGTATACAAAGAGTTTTATTGAAGAATTATTTGAGCTTAATAGATTTGATAAGTCGACAATACTACCATGGTATTTGTAAGAAAAATTCCTGCAGACTGTCTGGTTTGAGACAGTATATAGCGTGAAATAATTAACCCCAGTGGTCTGCTTCCTGTTTGTCAAAACCAAAGCACCTCTCTACCACGACCTTCTGATGCCTTCCATCTGATCTCCTTCAGTAGGTTACACACACACACACACACACACACACACACACACACACACACACACACACACACACACACACACACACACACACACACACACACACACACACACACACACACACACACACACACACACACACACACACACACACAGACACAGACAGACAGACACCTCGGCAGAGTGCATCTGATGCTTTTCAGTAGTAGTCTCAGTCAGTGAACTCTGGCTGACCTAACTGATAACTGGTTTCACCCAGCTACGACCTTACACACTCTAGTCTCACCATCACACCCCTGGAGAGCAATATACACACACAGAGGCACACACACAAACACACACACACACACACACACACACACACACACACACACACACACACACACACACACACACACACACACACACACACACACACACACACACACACACACACACACACACACACACACACACACACACACACACACACACACAAACCAACACACTCACTTTGCACGCTGTCGTGATCTCCAGTCTAGTTAACTGGTGTTGGGAGTTGCATCACACTAGACAGTATTCATCTATATTTAATCACAGATGGAGACTGTGAAAGAAAGACAGAAAGAGAAAAAAAGAGACACAAAGAGAAGAGAAGAGATGAGAGGCTAGATGGTACAGATTTAAGCAGCCATGAAGCCAGTCAGCTCTGAGGTGTCCTGTCAGTATGAAGGAATGTGTCTTTAGAAATGATGATGAAACACCTCGATTGTCTCTCTCTGTCATGTTTTAGAGAAGAGATATTGAGGGAGGGATTTAACAAAGAGAATAAAAGAGAAGGACGAGGGTTGACAGAGGGGAGGGGAAGGGAAGTACTGTAGGGTGTGTGTGTGTGTTTTGTCAGGGCGATAAGACGCTCTCCATTAACAGCTCTGATTTTCTCTACACTTCCAATTAACATGTTTAATTAATAATGAAAAGCTCAATCTCCAAACACACACATGAACACACACACGCATGTGCACCACACACAAACACACACATACGCAGGGAAAGAGAAAGAGGACAGACAAAAGGAAAGACAGAAAGGTTAAGAGGGATAGGAAAAGAAAGAGGGAGGAAGTGGTTGACAAATGGAAGAAGAGGGATAAATAGAAAGGTCATTAGAAATGGGTAGAAAACAAGAGAAGGGGGTGACAGGAGAAATGGAGGGATGGAGGGAAAGACCGATAAAGGTTAAGAAGGATTTCTGTAATACATGTTCCTTACCCTCCATCCAGTCTTAATAGCGGTCCTACCACTTTGTGACGTAACCTAGGTTACCAAACACTGTAGTTTGACAGCAGATATCACTTACCACACACACACAGACACACACACAGACACACACACACACACACACAGCCCCCGGGTTCCAGTTAATGCAGCGCCAGTGTGATTGCTGGGTGGGAAATGTAACGACACTATCATTCCCAGGTTGTGTATGTGTGTGTATTCTGTTATCATTCCCAAACTCATCATACCCAGGTAATTTCCGGCTCTAGCTCCTGCAACAGTGCTTAACTTAACACATACAATCATGCGTACACACACACGTGCGCCCCCACATGCACATGCCACACACACACACACACACACACACACACACACACACACTGGTGTATAGTGATGGCCCTAGGGTGCCATCTAGTGTCTAAAATGTGTGTTTGTGTGTGACGGGGAAAATACGTCTCATGTCTAATCTGATTCATATTCTCACTGAACTGTGGAGAAGAGGGGGAAGGAGATATACAGAGAGAGAAAGAGAATGTGACTTAGGGGTAAATGAACAGGTAAAGGGAGAGAGAGAGAGAGGAGGGGGTATGAGAAAGGGAAGGGTGGGGGGAGAGAGAGAGAGAGGGGTTATGAAAAAGGGAACGGTGGGAAGGAGGAGGGATTTTAGGGTCTACTGCACTAAAAGCATATGGAAACACGGTGCCAAACTCATTATCCACACACACACACTGTACACACTTCCCTTGACTAAGCAGAACTGACCCTTCAGTACAGCCAATCACTTACCGCAGTGTGTGTGCGCGGGCATGCGTGTGTGCGAGCGAGCATGTGTCTGTGTGTGTGTTTGTGTGTGGTGTGTGTGTGTGTGCGCGCGGGGGTTATCAGTAGTGTAAAGGATGGGTGGTAATTGAATAATGACAGTACAGATCCTGATGGATCACCTGTCACTACACTGTCCTCCATCCCTCCATCCTTGTCAACCTCTCCTTTCTTTCAATCCCTCCATCCACAGTTTCAAGTCAAATCAGCCGTCAGCAGTGTAAGTAGGCTAAAGGCCCAGGTGTGTGTGTGTGTGTGTTACCCCCTTATAACAGCGCCTAGAATCCACTTCTTCCAAAGCAAAGAAGCCTTTGAGAGCATTTTGTCACAATTTCTTTAATGTATTTAAAAAGGTTGCAGAACTACAAATACAAGCAGGTGAAGAGTATTTACACACAGGTCTCTTTAGAACAATTTAAATCCTGAAGACAGACAGAAAATACTGTAGTGTCACAGCACCAATATACCTCTGTAGAATGAGTTACTTTACGGGTACAACATTAACAAAATATAGAGGTCAAAAGGAATTGTTTTGATAGAGAGAACATTCTCCAGAAGAAAGAAAAAATTGTACTTCCTGTTCATTCAATGGTGGCAATGATTTACAGTACAAACATAATTTCAGTGGCTTCAAACATCTTATCACATCTCCAATATTTCAGCACCTTCCATGTCAATCAAAACGCTCTGGAGACATGGTTTAATGCAGTCAGCATTTTTTTGAATTGCTGTGTATAGAGTATCATGGATTACTGCTCTGCGTAGAAGTTCCTATTTTAGCACAGATCTAGGATCAGCTTACCTTCACAAAATGGAACATTAACCACCAAAACATTAACCTGACCTTAGATCAGTGTCTGGTGGCGACTTATAGCTGTAATCCCCTCTCTGTCAGGTGTAGAGTGACTAGCATGGTGGTTTGCTATACCAACCGTGGGAACGCAGTGAACCAAGGGTATATATATATATATATATATATATATATATATATATATATATATATATATATATATACACACACACACACACACACACACACACACACACACACACACACACACACACACACACACACACACACACACACACACACACACACACACAGTGATTCAGTGAGATAATGACATTGATATTTTTTTAAGGAGGAAAAGTGACTACTGGAACTGTGTGGGAGGAAAGAAACACACCGGATATCTATGTAAGGAGGGGGGCGAGGGGAGGAGGGAGGGAGGGAGGGGGGCATGGAGGGAGGGAGGGGATGGAGGGAGGGGGCATGGAGGGAGGGAGGGGATGGAGGGAGGGAGGGAGGGGGCATGGAGGGAGGGAGGGGATGGAGGGAGGGAGGGGGGATAAGATATGGAGGGAGGGAAAGAAAGAAAGATGTGGAGAGATATTGAGGGGAGAGATTGAGAGGATGCTGGTTGATATCTTTCTAGAAGGATCAGCACAAACCTGTGGGAAGAAACACATGGCATGAAAGAATGAAACCACACTGTCTCTTTCTCCACTCTCTCTCCACTCTCTCTCCACTCTCTCTCCACTCTCTCTCCACTCTCTCTCCACTCTCTTACTTTCACACTCAAAGGCCTGCAGGACAGTGGTGTATGTAGGACCCAACCAGGAAGTGTAACTACCCACGACCCTGAGCAGGTGGTGGGTGGAGTCAGAAAACAGGAGATCTGATTGGGCGTAGCCTACTGAGCTGAACATGGTGGTGTTCCCAAACACATTCTATAGAGAGAAGAGAGGGGGTGAGATGTCAAAATACAATTACGCACACATACATACGCAGACACACACACACACACCTGTAGGCGTTCCAGGTATTTCCAGACTCTACACTTGTCCTCTAGTCGTACCACCACAGCGTTAGCTGGCACCACAGCCAGGTGACACGTCTCATGGTCAAACAGCCCGGCCTCGCTGCCATCCGGGCACAGCAGTTTTAGGTCCTCCAGTTCCAGGTCCATGGCCCATGATTCCATATTGTTGCCTAGGGTAGAGTAGAAGAATTGGGTAAGTGATGTGGAGGAGGCTGATCAGAAAAACTATGAAATACTGACACCTAGTGTCTCGAGCGAGAAATGCTGAAGTTTGCTAAGAGGAGACATTCTGAATGTTGGTGTTTGATTAGATTTAGATCAGACTCTCACCATCCATGTTGTCAGAAATACTGGTGTGTTTGACAAATGCCACATCGCCCAAATTCTCAGCCACACACCTGGAAGAAAGACTCAAGTCAAACACAGCTAGTTAAATAAGACATTGTTTCTCAAACCAGTCCTCTGGGATCCACAGCAATTCTACCTGATTCAACTAATTTAGGGCTTGGTGATTCGTTGACTAGTTAAATTTGTAGACTGGTGTTGGAATATATCAAATATGTGGGATGGTTACGGATGGATTGATTTGAGAAACTTTCAAGTAGGAGAAATAGATCCTTTCCTCCTCTCCTCTCATCCCTATCGCTTCTCCTCCCTACCTCAGTGCCCCAGCCTCTCCTCCTCTCCCTCTCCTCCCTACTTCAGTGTCCAGCCTCTCCTCCTCCTCCCCACCTCAGTGTCCCAGCCTCTCCTCCTCTCCCTCTCCTCCCTACTTCAGTGTCCAGCCTCTCCTCCTCTCCCTCTCCTCCCTACTTCAGTGTCCAGCCTCTCCCTCTCCTCCCTACCTCAGTGCCCCCGCCTCTCCTCCTCTCCCTCTCATCCCTACCTCAGTGTCCCAGCCTCTCCTCCTCTCCCTCTCCTCCCTACCTCAGTGTCCCAGCCTCTCCTCCTCTCCCTCTCCTCCCTACCTCAGTGTCCCAGCCTCTCTCCTCTCCTCCCTACCTCAGTGTCCCAGCCTCTCCTCCTCTCCCTCTCCTCCCTACCTCAGTGCCCCAGCCTCTCCTCCTCTCCCTCTCCTCCCTACCTCAGTGCCCCAGCCTCTCCTCCTCTCCCTCTCCTCCCTACCTCAGTGCCCCAGCCTCTCCTCCTCTCCCTCTCCTCCCTACCTCAGCGCCCCAGCCTCTCCCTCTCTCCTCTACCTCAGTTCCCCAGCCTCTCCTCCTCTCCCTCTCTCCTCCCTACCTCAGTGTCCCAGCCTCTCCTCCTCTCCCGCTCTCCTCCCTACCTCAGTGTCCCAGCCTCTCCTCCTCTCCCGCTCTCCTCCCTACCTCAGCGCCCCAGCCTCTCCCTCTCTCCTCCCTACCTCAGTGCCCCAGCCTCTCCCTCTCTCCTCTCCACTTCAGTTCCCCAGCCTCTCCTCCCTACCTCAGTGTCCCAGCCTCTCCTCCTCTCCCGCTCTCCTCCTTACCTCAGTGTCCCAGCCTCTCCTCCTCTCCCTCTCCTCCCTACTTCAGTGTCCCAGCCTCTCCCTCTCTCCTCTACCTCAGTTCCCCAGCCTCTCCTCCTCTCCCTCTCTCCTCCCTACCTCAGTGTCCCAGCCTCTCCCTCTCTCCTCTCCTCCCTACCTCAGTGCCCCAGCCTCTCCTCCTCTCCCGCTCTCCTCCCTACCTCAGCGCCCCAGCCTCTCCCTCTCTCCTCCCTACCTCAGTGCCCCAGCCTCTCCTCCTCTCCCGCTCTCCTCCCTACCTCAGCGCCCCAGCCTCTCCCTCTCTCCTCCCTACCTCAGTGCCCCAGCCTCTCCTCCTCTCCCTCTCTCCTCTCCTCCCTACCTCAGTGCCCCAGCCTCTCCCTCTCTCCTCCCTACCTCAGTGCCCCAGCCTCTCCTCCTCTCCCGCTCTCCTCCCTACCTCAGTGCCCCAGCCTCTCCTCCTCTCCCTCTCTCCTCCCTACCTCAGTGTCCCAGCCTCTCCCTCTCTCCTCTCCTCCCTACCTCAGTGCCCCAGCCTCTCCTCCTCTCCCTCTCTCCTCTCCTCCCTACCTCAGCGCCCCAGCCTCTCCCTCTCTCCTCCCTACCTCAGTGCCCCAGCCTCTCCTCCTCTCCCGCTCTCCTCCCTACCTCAGTGCCCCAGCCTCTCCCTCTCTCCTCTCCTCCCTACCTCAGTTCCCCAGCCTCTCCCTCTCTCCTCTCCTCCCTACCTCAGTTCCCCAGCCTCTCCCTCTCTCCTCTCCTCCCTCAGTGCCCCAGCCTCTCCATAGTGTCTCTCTCGGTGGTTGTTAACACATATATGTCTCTCGTTGTCGTCTCCTATGCAGGCTTCACACAGGTTCTTAGGGTTGTTTCCTCTGGGGTCGTGTTCTCTGTCCTTTACTCCTGGTACACAGCTGAAGCCAAAGAAGTCCCCCACCGCTGGAGGGACACACAATAATACCAACAATACACACAAAGAGTCAGGGCCACACAAACACACACACAGGTCTCACCTTTGGGAAAGTTGCATTGTTCATCGATACTGATCTGTGAGGTGTTGACCAGGAAGCCAATAGGAACAGTCCAGCCCACTGTGGTACGGATCCCTGGGTGACAGGAGCTACAATATCCAATCAATCAATG
This sequence comes from Salvelinus namaycush, assembly GCF_016432855.1. Taxonomy (NCBI): domain Eukaryota; kingdom Metazoa; phylum Chordata; class Actinopteri; order Salmoniformes; family Salmonidae; genus Salvelinus; species Salvelinus namaycush. The sequence continues at coordinate 13,418,250 of NC_052346.1, forward strand.
AGTCAATCATTCAAATCGCAAAGTTGGTGTGGAAGAGGAAAGGTTTTCTCCGCTGTCTATAAGGACAAGCCACCTGGTACCGATAACCTGGATGGTAAATTGCTGAAGCTGGATTCCTCTTTGCCTCATCTTCAATTTAAGCCTAGAAGAGGGTATGGGCCCTCAGGCCTGGAGGAAGGAAAAGGTCATTCCGCCGTCCAATAATAACCACCCTTTAATGGTCCAAACAGCCGACCAATCAGCCTTTTACCGGTGCTTAGCAAACTTTTCGAAACAATCGTGTTTGACCAAATACAATGTTATTTTACAGAAAACAAATTAACAACACTGTATTTCGGATCAATTTGATGTTATTTTAAAGGACAAAAAATTAGCATTTCTTTCAAAAACAAGGACATTTCTAAGTGACCCCAAACTTTTGAACGGTAGTGTACTTTCAGCATGACGATCGGGAAGGGCACTCAACATGCTCGGCACTGACACAAATGACTGATGATTGGCTGAAATAATTTGGTAATAAGAAGATTGTGGGAGCTGTTTTGTTAGATTTCAGTGCAGGTTTTTGATATCATTGATCATGACCTATTACTGATAAAACGTATGTGTTATGGATTTACATCCTAATCATGGATTCAGAATGATCTATCTAATAGAACACAGAGGGTTTTCTTTAATAAAAGCCTCTCTAATGCAAATTAAATTGAGTGTGATATACCGCATGGCACACCACACTTCAGTTTTTACTAATGACCTTCCACTGGCCTTGAATAAAGCATGTGTGTCTATGTACGCTGACGACTCAACCGAATACACATCAGCTACAACAGTAGAATAAATAACTGACACCCTTAATATAGAGCTCCTGTCAGTTTTAGAATGGGTAACTAGCAATAGGCTGGTGCTAAATATCAAAAACTAAAAACATTGTTTTTGGGACAAATCACTAACTCAACCCTACATCTCATCTAGATCTATTACTGAATAATGTGGTGATTAATTTCCTCAACTTGCTCAAACTGTTGGGTGTAACCCTAGATAGCAAGCTGTAATGGTCAAAACATATAGACTCAATAGTTGCTAAAATTGGAAGAGGTCTGTCCATGATAAGGTGTTGCTCTGCTTTCTTGACACCTCAGTCGACCAGACAGGTCAGGTCTACTGCCCAGTTGTGTGGTCATTTACGGCAAAGAAGGATATAAGTAAATTGCAGTTGGTCCACAACAGAGCAGCACGTATTGCACTTAGATGTACACGGAGGGCGAATGTCAGTGGTATGCATGTCAGTCTCTCCTGGCTCAAAGTTGAGGAGAGATTGACTGCATCACTATTGGTCGTTGTGCGAGGTGTTGACGTGTTGAAGGTACCAAACTCTGTCACACAGTTCGGAGACTCATCGGTACAACACAAGACATGCAACCAGAGGTCTCTTCACAGCCCCCAGGTCCAGAACAGAGGCTGGGAAATGCACAGTATTAAATAGAGCCATGATTACATGGAACTCTGCCACCCCAGGTAACTCAAGCTAGAAATAAACCCAGTTAAAAAAGTAAGATAAAAGAACACCTTACGGCACGACGGGGACTGTGAAGAGACACAGACATTTTTATATACTACGTATTGTATTAAGTATTGTATTATGTATGGCATATTGTATTAAGTCTTGTATTATGTATTGTATTATGTTTTAAGTATTGTATTAAGTCTTGTATTAAGTCTTGTATTATGTGTTGCATTATGTATTGTATTAAGTATTGTATTATGTATTTTATATTGTATGATGTATTGTATGATGTAATATGTATTGTATTAAGTATTGTATTATGTATTGTAGTATGTATTGTAGTATGTATTGTAGTATGTATTGTAGTATGTATTATATATTGTATTGTATATTGTACTATATATTCTATTATGTATTGTAGTGTTATGTATTCTATGTATTTTATTTATTTGTTTGGACCCCAGGAAGAGCAGCCACTGCCTTGGCAGCAGCTAACTACGGATCCTAATAAAATAAAAATCTAACAAACAATCAATCAATCCGTCTATCTGTTCTCACCTGCGTTCATGCATCTCCAACAGGGACAGGTCACTGGAGGAGCGACGAGCCAGAGCTACAACATAGTAGCTGATACCATCTGAGAGAGCAGACAGGATAAGGTAAGATAGATTCAAGTTTTACACATGGTTTCCTTCTCCCTCTTTCCCCCCTCCTCACTCACCCACTCCGTTGTAAGACTCTCCAGCAGCCAGTTCTAGTCCATAGCACCAGCCAGCTGTGTAGATGTCATCTGCAAACATGGCTGCTGCATCCGCTGTACCATTCTGAACAGACATAGGTAATATTACATGTTGCACAATTCAACAACACTTTCTCTACAGGTCGTTTAAGGTTGCAGAATTCTGGTAACTTTCCAGAAACCCTGATTGTAGGGTTCCCAGATTTCCTGCGTATTCTTTTGTAATTCCATGGATTTCTGCAGCCGTAAGGCTGTTTTACCACTCACCTTGATCTTCTCCATACAGTCTGTGGGACTTTGGCCACGGACACACAGCAGCGTTCCTCTGATATTCCGAGCTGTAGCACTCCCAGCCAGATCCAGACATTTCTGCTCCTCTGCCTCCGACACTACACACCAGGAGACTGGGAAAGACACGGAATGTTGAACTGTGTTCAACTTTATTCCCACTGGAGAAAAACAGGTACAAGCATTGTACCTTCGCACCTGTTGCAAATGCTACAGAAATTCTCAATAGCTTTCACATTATGATGAGGTTCATCGTAACCAAGGTGAAGACACAGAATACATCTGACCTAAAGACTCCCAGACTTACCGGAGGTTTTCTGAGTGGAGAAAGAGATGAATGAGAAGAGAAGAGTCACGGCCAGCCTTCTGTCCCGATGAATCATGTCGACTGACAAAAGCAGAGAAATCTTCTCCCTCTCAAACACACACTGGGAAGACGAAATCTCCTCTCACACACGAGACACACTCCAACTGAACACTACAGTGGAGAAACCAGTAACCTGAGGTTTTATCAGGAAAAAATGCTTTCACATCGACCCCCTCTTATACCCTTGTTCTTAGGAACCCTCAAGCGGAGAGATGGGTGGGGGAAGGGGGGGGGGGGTGTCAGGTAAGAAGAAAACATTTCATTATTCTCCTCCATTCCAAAAATTCTAACCCCTGGTAGATAATCTCCTGACAGCTGTCTAACGTTTCTCTTTCAATTATCCCCTTAGCTTTAGAAAGCGAGAGGAGGGGAGAGAGAGATGGGAGGAGATGGGGAAAGAGAGGGAAAGGAGAGAAGAAATGCAAGGGGAGGGGAGAGGAAGAGAAAGAGAGAGGGTAGAGAGAGGTAGAGGAGGGGAGTTGACAGAGAGAGAGGAGGGAGAAGAGAAGGTGAAGAGAAGGAGGGAAGAGGAGAGGTAGAGGAAGGAATGGAAGTTGATGGAGAGGGTGGGGGAAAAGAGAGAGAGAGGGGAGGAAAGGTAGAGTAGTAGAGGGGGGAAGGGGAGGCAGGCTGGCTACTTGGCGTACCCTCTCCAGTACACCTGGCATATCCCAGCAATCTCTCTAATTAAAAGAGTGACGCAGACAGAGTGTCTCTGTGTGGAAGTCTGGTGGGAGGCCTTGCCAAGGAGAGTGGATACTCCCTGTGTCCCGCTCTGCCTGGGCTGAGATTAAAGATGTAGCCTAGCCACCATAACAGGCTGTGTATGGTTCAGGTGTACGGTAGCCAGTCAAGGAAAACGTATTGGCTATCTGATACCTCTACCCCTCTCTCTGGATCTCAGCTCAGGCATGCAGGTACACATACACACACAGACACACGTACATAATGTCTAGCTCTACCTTGACTTAAGAGATTTGAAATATTGTTTCTACATCTGGAATAGGCTAAAAACTGGTAGAAACCAGTAGAAACAACAGTACCGTAAAATCATGTGTTTGTTACCCAAACCGCTTTAACTATTGCATCCAGGGTGCAACTTTCACTGGGGACGGGGGACGGGGGGGGGGGACATGTCCCCCCCACAGTCTGAAATTGCATTTTTGTCTCCCCCCAGTTTCATCATTGGAGTGTGATACAAAACGAGGAAACGGTGTGCTTTAGGACCATGTGGACGCTTCAGAGCGGTCGGGTAGGCTGTTTGGAGTGTTTATCCGTCTGAAAAAATGTAATTTAAAAAAAGTTATTGCGATGATCAGAGGCCATGTAGCTGAAGTAGTAGACTCCTCTCCCCGGTGCTGTGAAGGCACCTGAAGCGCAAGAAGAGAGGGAACAACCTTTTAAATTGTGGCTACAAGATCTTTTGGCTGTAGCTAGTGGGGATGAGCTAAGATGAGGAAAATGTCAGTCAAAGCTGCAGTTGAGCTTAATGGAGGGAAGCGGCCCTAATGCAAACATGGGCATATACAAGTAAAATAGCACAATCGATATGGACGCAGTCCATATTGATCAACAGTCTAATGTCAAAGCCTCTATAAAGGGCCTAGTGGTTGAGGCCAGGGGTCGGTTTGATACTGGGCAGTACGTTTAGTAAAAGTAGACTACCTGTATGTTGGCTGTAGGCATTGCCTATATTGGTGAAGACTTTGGTGTAGATCTGGTTTCAGAACTGAAGGGTCCTACTTGTTGTTATTGTCTGTCATTTGCCAGTCGCCAAGGTCATCAGATTTCAGGTTGAAAACGCTGCTCCAGATAATGGGGAGGGTGCTAAGATGATAGGACCTGAAGGGGCATGGACACAGAGCCAAACCCAGAGCAGTGTACAGAGAAGAGATCTACTGTGCCCTCCTAACTTATTTAAATTAGGCTAAAGTACAGAATGTCACCTTTTATTTCTCATGTTGGTCCTGTGTGTCTCAGCTGGTAGAGCAAGGCCCTTACAATGTCACGATTGTGGGTTGGTTCCCGCTGGGGCCACCCATAAGAAAATGTATCCATGCACTTCTGTAAGTTGCTTTGGATAAAAACATCTGCTAAATGTCATATTCTATGTTATTATAGCGTGGGCGTTAATTAGGGAAAAAGAGTGCAAAGTTGTTGTCTGTCCAAGTTATTGTACCTATCGAGCATGCATGCATTAAATTGCTGAAGAGGAGACTGAGGTAAAAAAAAATATTGAAAAGCGGTGTGATAAAAGCTGATCAAGGCATCTGTGTCCAAAGACTTACCTTTATTTGACTTTGATTATTTATCCAATGAAATTGCTTTATAATAAAGCAACGACAAATAAGTTGATATCTGTCCAGATACCGGAGGGCACTGTAGTTCATCTAACTCTAGGCCACTACCAAGAAGACTATTTCCCTCTAGAGCTCCCTACTGTGTCCTTGGATCCATACTGATAAACAGTCAGTCAGATACCAAAACGACCAGATGGATAGTAACATTGCCGGTAAACAATTTAGGGTGGGTGATTTCATTGGCATCTAAGGGGGCAGAGTTGTACTTGTTTTTTCCACAGATTAAAATAAACAGGTCTAAGATCTAATTAAAAGGTTAAAAAACTATAAGGAGTATGCTATTGAGGTAAAGCGTAAATCAAGAGTTTTCTGTTCAGACTTTGAGTTTGTGTTTTACTTGGTGCTTACGATAGGTACATTTGGGCCTTGTTGTGGACAGACTATGCCATGACTATATAATGTAACCTAATCATACATCCCAAACCTTCTTCTCCCCTTCTTCCCACCAACCAGAAACACTGAGCTACTGTCATGTTGAACTAATTAACACATTCATCAGGATGTCATACAGACTGCAAAACATAAATAATACAAAATCCTGCTTTTATTGATGCATTTATTAATATGGGAGTCATTTTGCCTCCAAGAGGCCCTGACATACAGACTCTTTACTAGAAACCATTACAGCATCCATGATGTTCTCACACTGTGAAGAGCAGGAAGCCACTGAAGATGTGATTATTTGAGTTATCATAGAGCCTGTTGCTTGCAGGGATGCGCATGTACACCACATCTCCCTCCTCTAGCGCTATACTGACTCCATTAGACAGTGTCTCATAACCGACAGCATTATATCCCTGACTATACATGATTTTCTGTCCATTCTTATACATGTAAAACGAGGTCTGGACACTCATGGCAGTGAAGCTGATGTAGTAGAGTCCTCTCACTGGTGCTGTGAAGACACCTGTATCAGAGGAGAGTAAAGAGGAATCAACGCTTTCCATTTCTCATGTTCTCTTTTGGCAACAAAAATCACACAACTCAACAGAATGCCATTGACACCTGATAGCTAAACAAGAAAAGTTATAACTTTGTAGCTACAGTAAGTGCCAGACTACTAACCTCCTAGCCTAATGGCCATAAGAGCAACTAGCCTCAGAAGCCCAGGCTTACGAAGGAGGATTTGGAAGGATGGCCACGCATGACTAAAGAGTGACAAATACATATCACATTTGAAAGGAGCATTCAAAAAGAGACAAAGGGTTGGTTTGAAATCAGGCCAGAGATCAGTGAAAGTAGACTACCTGTAGCTGGGTTGTAAGGCCTTGCCAATGTTTGAGAAGATTTTGGTGTACACCAGTGTGGTTTCAGCAACAAAGGGTCCAACAGTTCCTGAATCAGTCAAACCAGCAGAGAAGGCCACCCTTGGCCTGTCTGCGAACACAGGAAAGATAACATACAGATTGGATGACAGACTGTACTTCTAGTATTCTCAAGTCCAAAGTGAAAACTGCATTACACCCTCTGGAAAAAGATTAAACGTTGTTAATAACCCAAATCCAGACAGCTGATGTTCTGAAAGAGCTGCAAAATCTGGACCCCGACAAATCAGCTGGGCTAGACAATCTGGACCCTCTCTTTCTAAAATGATCTGCCGAAATTGTTGCAACCCCTATTACTAGCCTGTTAAACCTCTCTTTCGTATCGTCTGAGATTCCCCTAGATTGGAAAGCTGCCACAGTCATCCCCCTCTTCAAAGGGGGAGACACTCTAGACCCAAACTGCTACAGACCTATTTCTATCCTACCCTGCCTTTCTAAGGTCTTTGAAAGCCAAGTTAACAAACAGATTACCGACCATTTCGAATCTCACCGTACCTTCTCCGCTATGCAATCTGGTTCCAGAGCTGGTTATGGGTGCACCTCAGCCACGCTCAAGGTCCTAAACGATATCATAAACGCCATCGATAAGAGACATTACTGTGCAGCCGTATTCATCGACCTGGCTAAGGCTTTCGACTCTGTCAATCACAACATTCTTATTGGCAGACTCAACAGCCTTGGTTTCTCAAATGATTACCTCGCTTGGTTCACCAACTACTTCTCCGAAAGAGTTCAGTATGTCAAATCGGAGGGCCTGTTGTCCGGACCTCTGGCAGTCTCTATGGGGGTACCACAGGGTTCAATTCTCGGGCTGACTCTCTTCTCTGTATACATCAATGATGTCGCTCTTGCTGCGGGTGATTCTTTGATCCACCTCTACGCAGACGACACCATTCTGTATACATCTGGCCCTTCTTTGGACACTGTGCTAACTAACCTCCAGATGAGCTTCAATGCCATACAACTATCCTTCCGTGGCCTCCAACTGCTCTTAAATGCAAGTAAAACTAAATGCATGCTCTTCAACCGATCGCTGCCCGCACCTGCCCGCCCGTCCAGCATCACTACTCTGGACGGTTCTGACTTAGAATATGTGGACTACAAATACCTAGGTGTCTGGTTAGACTGTAAACTCTCCTTCCAGACTCACATTAAGCATCTCCAATCCAAAATTAAATCTAGAATCGGCTTCCTATTTTGCAAAAAAGTATCCTTCCCTCATGCTGCCAAACATACCCTCGTAAAACTGACTATCCTACCGATCCTTGACTTCGGCGATGTCATTTACAAAATAGCCTCCAACACTCTACTCAACAAACTGGATGCAGTCTATCACAGTGCCATCCGTTTTGTCACCAAAGCCCCATATACTACCCACCACTGCGACCTGTATGCTCTCGTTGGCTGGCCCTCGCTTCATACTCGTCGCCAAACCAACTGGTTCCAGGTCATCTACAAGTCTCTGCTAGGTAAAGCCCCGCCTTATCTCAGCTCACTGGTCACCATAGCAGCACCCACCCGTAGCACGCACTCCAGCAGGTATATCTCACTGGTCACCACCAAAGCAAATTCTTCCTTGGCCGCCTCTCCTTCCAGTTCTCTGCTGCCAATGACTGGAACGAACTGCAAAAATCTCTGAAGCTGGAGACTCTTACCTCCCTCACTAGCTTTAAGCACCAGCTCACAGATCACTGCACCTGTACATAGCTCATCTGTAAATAGCCCATCCAATCTACCTCATCCCCATACGGTATTTATTTATTTATTTTGCTCCTTTGCATCCCAGTATCTCTACTTGCGCATTCATCTTCTGCACATCCTACCATTCCAGTGTTTAATTGCTATATTGTAATTACTTCACCACCATGGCCTATTTATTGCCTTACCTCTCTTATCCTACCTCCTTTGCACATGCTGTATATAGATTTTTCTGCTTTATTATTGATTGTATGTTTGTTTATTCCATTTGTAACTCTGTGTTGTTGTATGTGTCGAACTGCTTTGCTTTATCTTGGCCAGGTCGCAGTTGCAAATGAGAACTTGTTCTCAACTAGCCTACCTGGTTAAATAAAGGTTAAATATTTTTTCTTTTTTAAAAACAAGTGTCTATGTATGAATCAGTGTTGCAGAGTGAAACAGCACAATGCTAAATGTTGGAACAAGAGCTTTGAGTGAGATCTCAGGGATCTCAAGTGATGTCACCACATGATAGTTCACATCTGCCACAGTAGAAGAGTTCTATCTGGGAGTAGGGGGGAACTGAATACAGCCAAACTGGGAGAGAGTAGAGAAGCTTTGTGGTGTTTGGATGGATTCAAAACTGAACAGAGCAGGCGAATCAACTGCTACATTTTCAATTGTGTGTGTGTTGTAGAGTTTAAACTGAACTGTGACATCACCCTCCTAAGATCGAAGACTCAACTGTGGCTCTCAGAGTGACAAGCTAATGTTTTGCCAGACGTGTGTATGTTTGACACGGATGTCAAGGCGATCATCTGTTTAACCTGCTTTTGCTCTCTTCAGCTCCTCCACCTGGCTCTCACTAGTACTCAGTCTGGTCTCCAGGGCTGAACAATCATTAAAAAGTCAGGACTACTCTTATGTATAATGCACTTCCTATGAACAGTAAGCTTAAGTACAGTAGCACTTATAATATACATTATGTAAACATACCTGCAAGATACCACATATTCCATAGAATTATTACAAGGTAAAGAAATATTCAAGTATTTCTGTCATTTAGGTGAACTATCCCTTTTTAACAACCAGTAAATCACTCTTACTTATTACCTGCATTCTCAGCCTCACTGGCTGTCACTCTGTCCCCAATGGCTGATAAATTTAGCCCAAGCTGCTGAACTATGGAAACATAAGCTATTCAAGTTTATGTAAAACAGGTGAGAAATAATCATGATCATTCATTTAAGCAATATAGAGAATGCCCTGCATTCTTTGTCTGCAGCTCCTCCACCTGGCTCTTACTGCCACTCAATCCAGCTGTCAGGTCTGGAATGATAGAGGAAATATGAAAAACAGTTCATGTTGACCTTGCTTCTGATTGTGGAAAGAGGTGCCTGAAAAAAAATCACAGGACAGGAAATATGGTGGGACATTGTTGAGGCCTTATGTGCCTCTTGGCGTAATAAGGCCTAAGTACGTAAGTGCCTTACAAACTAAACTGAAAGAAACGTCCATCCAGAATGTTAAATGTTCATTATTTCCACTCTTGCTGACAATCAAATGTAACTTTAGTTGACTCTTGACTGTAAAGCAATAAATAAAAGCTTAAATGACCTGCATTATCTTTCTCCACTTTATTCTTGGTGAGCATCAGCTCCACCCTAAGATCGGTCACTGTGTTTCTCTGCTCCTTTGCCTCAGCCTCACTGGTTGTCACTCTGACCTCCATGTTCCTCAGCTTCTCTCTCTGCTCCACCACGATGGTTCCCAGGTTGTGCACCATGTCTCTCAGCGCCTTCATCTCAGTCCAGATGTCAGGTGAGGTCGTCTGTTCGCTGGTCATCTCTCCATCTGAACCTCACTCTCCTGCTCTCTCTCACTGCACTGTGTCCCTGTTGAGTGATGTCACTCTCTGACCCCTCCACTCTCCTCCTGAGCCCAGGCCCCAGACAGACAGAACCAGCAGAGCAACAGTACCCCTCATTCTGAAACGATACCTGTTCAGATATGATGCACTTTATGAGGCTCAGACCCCCGACTTATATACACACACACACACATCTCAGTTAAGCAGTACATGTACAAGAGACACGTCATACTCAGTGGAAAAATACTAAAGCCATAAGGACGTTCCGATATATAAAAAAAAAACATTTTATCAGAAGTTTCAACACATAGCAGTTCAATCGATGTTGCGTAAGACTGTGAGAAGTCTGCAACTGCAGTGATCTCATGTCTCAGTACAGTTTGTTTGTGAACAGGTACAGTACTATGTGGTAAAAGACACACACTTGTAATACAATCAGAATCTATCAGAGCACTTCTAGAACAATTGCTGCAGCTGTAGTGTAGAGCAGACAGGGATTGAATGGGTGCATATTTTGGGGAGGGAGGGTAGTGCATTGCAGTAGTAGGCTATATGAGGTGAGGTCAGGTTTGGAGTTTAGCCGTTGGACAGAGGTTAACAACCCTAGACTTGTGATATGGGAGTAGGGTGAAGTTGCCCTTATAAGATGTTCTTGGGTCAGTTTTACATTATTCCAACTAATGATTATGGATATGATCGGGGAGGGGATGCTGATCCTAGATCTGTACCTAGGGGAACTTCATCCCAGAGTTTATGATAGGTGTCATTGACCATTGTCAGATCTCATCCAAGTAGGTTGGATCTAAGCATTATGGCGAAGGTCCACCGACCATTCTAGGCAAAGGGAAGGTTAAGCCCTACTGCTTCTCCACCTATCCAGAGTGTTTCATATCTGCATTCTGTAAACAGAGAAGGGGGTGGAGGGGGTCAAGGGACCAGGAAAGCTGATGAAGAATGAGTTCAAGGCAATGAGTAAAAAATATATTACATAAGTGAACTTGCTTTCACCTGTCTAGCTACCTGGCTGTCTGCCCCCTGCAGAGTTGAGCTACATCAGACAGACTCATTGTAAATGCTTCAATGAATTACATGAGATGTGTGTACAAAAACACCTAAACAAAAATAACTTTGTACTGGGGAGAACCCCAAAATGGTCTGAGAACTGGGGTACCCACAATGCATTATAATGGTAACGTTGTTGTGACGTTATGTTGTTGCGCTAGAACTGCACGACCCAACAAGAAGCCTGTGGGTGGTGGTCGATTCGTTCAGCCTTTTTACAGTAAAAGCAACTGAACTAACTAGCACGCTAATTTGGATTAGCCCTACCCAAATCAGTTAATTAAGGTCAGGTAAGCACCATTTCGCAAGCTTTTGGGGAGCTAGCTGCTACTAGCCAGCTAAGGGCATGCTAACGAAGCTGAGCTAGAACAAGTAACGTTAACGTTAAGATGGTTCAACGTTAGCGTAGCGAAATTGCCAATAGCTTAGTGAATTGTAAACTAATAAAACAGCAAGTAAACGTTCGCTAACTAGACGTTTTGATACAATAATACAGTGCATTCGGAAAGTGTAGACCCCTTGACTTTTTCCACATCTTTTTACGTTACAGCCTTATTCTAAAATTGATTAAATTGTACCCCCCAATTCTCCACACAATAACCCATAATGACAAAGCCAAAGGAAAAACTGGATTTTAGATTTTTGCAAATGTATAGAGAATAAAAAACTGAAATATCACATTTACATAAGTATTCAGACCCTTTACTCAGTACTTTGTTGAAGCACCATGACTCTACAAGCTTGGCACACCTGTATTTGGGGAATTTCTACCATTCTTCTCTGCCGATCCTCTCAAGCTCTGTCAGGTTGGATGGTGAGGGTCGCCTCACAGATATTTTCAGGTCTCTCCAGGGATGTTCGATCGGGTTCAATTCCGTGCCACTCAAGGATATTCAGAGACTTGTCTGGAAGCCACTCCTGCGTTGTCTTGGTTGTGTACTTAGGGTCGTTGTGCTGTTGGAAGGTGAACCTTTGCCCTAGTCTGAGGTCCTGAGCACTCTGAAGCAGGTTTTCATTAAGTATCTCTCTGTACTCTTCTACGTTCATCTTTCCCTCGATCTGCTGAACAACATCCCCACAGCATGATGCTGCCACCACCAAGCTTCACTGTAGGGATGGTGCCAGATTTCCTCCAGATGTGACGCTTCGCATTCAGGCCAAAGAGTTCGAGTTTGGTTTCATCAGACCAGAGAATCTTGTTTCCCATGGTCTGAGAGTCCTTTAGGTGCCTTTTGACAAACTCAAAGTGGGCTGTCATGTGCCTTTTACTGAGGAGTGGCTTCCATCTGGCTACTGTAGTATAAAGGCCTGATTGGGGGAGTGCTGCAGAGATGGTTGTCCTTCTGGAAGGTTCTCCCATCTCCACAGAGGAACTCTAGAGCTATGTCAGAGTCACCATCGGGTTCTTGGTCATCTCCCCGACCCTTCTCCCCCGATTTCTCAGCTTGGCTGGGCGGCCAGCTCTAGGAAGAGTCTTGGTGGTTCCAAACTTCTTCCATTTAAGAATGATGGAGGCCACTGTGTTCTTCGGGACCTTCAATGTTGCAGAGATTTTTTTGTACCCTTCCCCAGATCTGTGCCTCGACACGATCCTATCTCGGAGCTCTACGGACAATTCCTTCGTTCGCATGGCTTGGTTTTTGCTCTGACATCCACTGTCAGCTGGGGGACCTTATATAGACAGGTGTGTGTCTTTCCAAATCATGTCCAATCAATTGAATTGAACACAGGTGGACTCCAATCAAGTTGTAGAAACATCTCAAGGATGATCAATAAAAACAGGATGCACCTGAGCTCAATTTCAAGTATCATAGCAAAGGGTCTGAATACTTATGTAAAAAAGGTATTACTGTTTTTTATTTTTAATACATTTGCAAAAAATTCTAAACCTGTTCGCATTGTCATTATGGGGTATTGTGAGTAGATTGGATATCTTTTTTTAAATACATTTTAGAATAAGTCTGTAACAGAACAAATTTTGGAAAAAGGGAAGTTGATTATAGAGTTGATTATCCCTCTTATACCATGGTTATAATTTAACACGTTTGCTGCTAGAAATGTGTTAAAACATCCAGTTGAAATAATGCACGCTCTAGAATGCCCTTCAAGAGTATTCAACAATGCCATGGTATAATTAAGCAATAAGGCTTGAGAGGGTGTGGTATATGGCCAATATACCACTGCTAAGGGCTGTTCTTAGCCGTGGTATATTGTCCAAATACCATAAACCTCCGTGGTGCCTTACTGCTATTATAAACTGGTTAACAACATAATTAGAGCAGTAAAAATAAATGTTTTGTCATACCCGTGGTACATGGTCTGATATACCACGGCTGTCAGCCAATCAGCATTCAGGGCTTGACCACCCAGGTTATAATGCCCTTTATAAACTGGGTGGTTTGAGCCCTGAACACTGATTGGCTGACAGCCGTGGTATATCAGACTGTATACCACGGGTATGACAAATAATTTTTACTGCTCTAATTACGTTGACCAGTTTATAATAGCAATAAGGCACCTTGGGGGTTTGTGGTATATAATTAATATACAGAGGCTAAGGCCTGTATCCAGACACTGCGTTGCGTCGTGATAAGAACAGCCCTTGGCCGTGGTATATTGGACATATACCACACCCCCTCGAGCCTTATTGCTTTAAATAACGCACAGTATATCAGCACAGTAGAATTCGATGGCTAAGTTCATTCTTAGATGTTCGAGCTGCTTTTGAAAGCAAAAGCTTAATTGAAAACATTATTGTCGTTGCTGAATTAGATTTTCATAATAGCAAGCTGGGACTGATGGTTTGGTTAGCTAAACTAGCAAGTCTGTTTGGTTACCAAGTCAACTACTGTAGCTAGCTAGTAAACTAGCTAGCTACTAGATGTTAAACACATTCATAGCAGCAAATGTGTTAAATTATAGCCATGGTATGAAAGGGATAATGAACTCGGGGCTCTATGCGTTCTCTAAAAAATAATGCAACTCTGTGGAAGGTTAGTTCACTCCTCTAGCGCGTCGTGGAACACACCTCCCACGTCGTTCCATTATTTTCCACAGAACTCGTTGATTATCCCTTACATAATGCACGCTCTAGAATGCTCTTCAAGCCAATCAGGAGTGTTCAACAATGCCATAGTATAACTAGCTAGGCAAGTTGTCTGCCTGCGTTAGCGAACAGTAGCTAGCTAGATGGCCGAGGAGAACAGATGTGTGAAGACTGGCTGCTAGCCAGTTAGTTTCCACTAAACCTTCCAGGGCATGACACAAATCATGTCTAGCCAACTAGATATCTAGAACATTTTCGCTAGGTAGCTAACGTTGTCTAACTAGCTATGCGTGTTTTATGGTGACTGAAAGAGTCAAACCAGTAACTTTACCACAGTGTTGGTTTTGTACTTCCTAGACTGATGTACATCACATCATTAATGTGTTGTACATTGTGCAGTTGAGAAACCCGGCCATAAAATAAGCAGTAATACATGTATGATGGCTACCTGATATGAGAATGTGTCTAACTGAATGTTGCTAACGTTACTGTTTGCGCTTCTCTCCTGTCCCCTCCGGAGATTTGTAGAGGCCAGACTGGCTATGTCTGAGCCCTAAGGCACAGCAGAGCATCCCAACTGGACCACTACAAGTAAGACCTGCTAGTAGTAAGCCCATATCTGACCAGGGCTTGGGTCAGTTCCAATGCAATTCAGTCTATTCAGAGAGTGAATAGCAATTCAGTTTCAATTCCTCTCTAAATAGAAATTAAATTGACCAATCCAGATTGGTCTAATGTGGATCTTATATTCTGCTATTTGTTTATTTTTAAATGTTTTATTTAACCTTTATTTAAGTAGGCAAGTCCGTTAAGAACAAATTGTTATTTACAATGATGGCCTACCAAAAGACAAAGGGCCTCCTGCGGCGACGGGGGCTGGGAATAAAAATATAGGACCAACCACACATCACGACGAGAGACACTACAACACAACATAAAAAGATCCCTAAGACAACAACATAGTGTGGCTATGTATTTTTCCCTGTCAACATTGCGAGTTGCAGCCCAGTTTAATTCACTCACACACGCTGCAGAGGATCGATCAATTGAGACAAAAGACATTGTGTCCCTTAAGAGAGGAAATAAAAGACTGTGACCAGTTCTGAGAGCTGACCGTCTCCCTCTCCCCTACAGTGCAGTGAACCAAATGGGTCGTTGTGTCTTTCTGTTCCTGCTGCTACAGACCCTGCAGACATTGGCCGAAGGTAGACATAAAGTATATCTAACGCTCTCTCTCATATGGACATTTGCTTTGCATGTGTGTTAACTTTCTTCCCTTCTTCTTCTCCTCTCTCTCTATTAGATGGCCAGTTGCTGTGTGTGTGTGAGGGCAGCGGCTGCCTGAACTCCCCCCAGTGCGAGGGCTCTCAGTGCTACTCGTCGGTGGCGGTCAGTAGCCATGGGGCCGTAGTAACACGAGGCTGCCTGCAGGGATCAGAGAAGACCCGTTTGATCTGTTCTACGGCCTCCTCCCTCAGCCATGCCCTGCTCTGCTGCTCCAGCTTCATGTGCAACCGCAACGCCACCGCCAGCTCACTACTGCCCCTCCTCGCTACAGGTAGGAACTGCACCCCTTAAACTACTTTTAAGAAAAGCAAAGAATTTGGCTTGTTTCATGGCATGCTGGGTCCAGTTATAGTGATGTAACATTTTCTCTCTCTTCCGCCTTTCTCCCTCCAGCTCCAAAAGAAGAGCCTGTGAGGTATCGTGTGGAGACTCTGGCCCTGTTTGTATTGGGTCCAGTAGTGATCCTAACCCTCCTGTCAGTCCTATCTGTGTTGGGCTGCAGGAGGCTGCACCACGGCAGGCTACAGCGACTACAGGAGTTTGACCCAGAACAGGATGTGATTGACGGACTCATCACCTCTAATGTTGGGGACAGCACTCTGGCTGTGAGAAGAAAATACTTGTATGAGTTTGTTTGCATGTATTTTATAGAGAACCCTGATGACCTCTGTCTCTCCCCCACTTCTCTCTCTAGGAGCTGTTGGACCACTCCTGTACGTCAGGCAGTGGTTCAGGCCTGCCCTTCCTGGTCCAGAGAACTGTGGCCAGACAGATCAGCCTGATGGAGTGTGTAGGTACGTAGAAACGCAATAATTAGATCAACCTGATGGCGTGTGTATCTACATAGAATCACAACACATACAACAGACAAACACATATAACAGAAATGTAAACATGGGTTTTGTAACGAATGAGGTCTCTCTCCCCATGTCTTTAGGGAAGGGGCGTTATGGAGAGGTCTGGAGGGGTCAGTGGCAGGGGGAGAACGTGGCTGTGAAAATCTTCTCCTCCCGAGACGAGAGGTCATGGTTCAGAGAGACTGAGATCTACAACACAGTGCTACTGAGACACGAGAACATACTGGGTGAGTAGGAGTCCATCTCTCTCTAAGCACATCCAGCTCCCACACGCTATATTGGACACAAGTACACAACAGCATATTGAACAATGTTAAGATATGAAATGGTAATATTCAAATAATATTTAATAATAATGGTCAGGGTTCTCCCCAAATAATGTAAGAGGGGTGGTGTTATCATGTACAGTGCCTTCGGAAAGTATTCAGACCCCTTGACCTTTTCAACATTGTTACTTTACAGCCTAATTCTAAAATGGATTAAATCGTTTTCCCCCCTCAATCTACACACAATACCCCATAATGACGAAGCAAAAACGGGTTTGTTGAAATGTTTGCACAAAAAAAGGGATAGGGAGCGTCGCTGCACAGCTATTTTCAGGTTTTTTGGTACCCCAGATCTGTGCCTCGACACAATCCTGTCTCGGAGCTCTACGGACAACTCCTTCGACCTCATGGTTTGGTTTTTGCTCTGACATGCACTGTCAACTGTGGGACCTTATATAGACAGGTGTGTGCCTTTCCAAATCATGTCCAATCAGTTGAATTTACCACAGGTGGACTCCATGTTGCAGAAACATCTAAAGGACGATCAATGGAAACAGGATGCACCTGAGTTCAATTTCAAGTCTCATAGCAAAGGGTCTGAATATGTATGTATACAATTCTCTTATTAATACATTTGCAAAAATGTCTGTTTTCGCTTTGTCATTATTGGGTATTGTGTGTAGATTGATGAGGGGGAAAAAATATTTTAATCCAATTTAGAATAAGGCTGTAACAAAATGTGGGAAAAGTCAAGGGGTCTGAATACTTTCCGAATGGCCTGTAAGACCATTATAGGTGTTCAAAAATCTCCCGCCGTACAGCAGCACCTTGTTAAAAGTTCCTGGGGAGAACCCTGATGGTACTATTAAAATAATAGTTATTAGTGAAGATATTTGACCTCTCGGTTTCCTTCCAGGCTTCATGGCGTCAGATATGACGTCTCGGAACTCCAGCACCCAGCTCTGGCTTATCACACATTACCATGACAACGGCTCGCTCTACGACTACCTCCAGAGGGTTCCCGTGGAGACGGGGGAGGGCCTAGCGATGGCGACGTCGGTGGCGTGCGGTTTGGTGCACCTGCACACGGAGATCTTCGGCACCGAGGGGAAGCCGGCCATCGCTCACCGAGACCTGAAAAGCAAGAATATACTGGTGACCAAGGAGCTACGCTGTTGTATAGCTGATCTGGGTCAGTAGTGTGTATGTCTGAGTGTCTGTCTTTACATGCTACTAATTAGCGTCGGTACTTAAATCCAGTGTGAAAGAAATATGTCAGAGATTGATAGATGCAGAGCCATATAACAAAAAATCAACAGGGCAGCCACAGTCACACACAGTAGCCATTTTGTGCCAGTACTGACCAGTTTCTCTCCTCTCTCCCTGTTCCCTACAGGCCTGGCGGTAACCCACTCCCAGTCAGACAACCAGCTGGATGTAGGAAACAACCCCAAGGTGGGCACCAAGCGCTACATGGCTCCTGAGGTGTTGGATGAGTCCATCCAGACAGACTGTTTTGATGCCTATAAGAGAGTGGACATCTGGGCCTTCGGTCTGGTGCTGTGGGAGATCGCTAGGAGAACCTACAGCAACGGTGAGGACTAGTAATGTTTTTATTACCTCAAATAGTTCAGGAACCTCTGATGTCAAGTGGCTTCCTCTCCTCGTCGCCTTTCCTTCACCTAGCCCCTGTAACCCTTGACCCTAACACTAGATGTCCTCTTACCCCTGTGATCAGGTATTGTGGAGGAGTACAAGCCTCCGTTCTATGACCAGGTGCCTAACGACCCCAGCTTCGAGGACATGAGGAAGGTGGTGTGTGTGGAACAACAACGACCGTTCATCCCCAACCGCTGGTTCTCCGACCCTGTGAGTATGACCACTACATGTCCACACACACTGGTACCATGACCTTAACGGTAACACTAAATTAAGGTCATCCGTTCTCAGGTTTCTGTGTTTCAAACCCTGTCTTCTTGTGTATCAACTTACAATGACCCTCTCCATCTCTCGCCCCCTCTCCTCTCTCTCTCTAGACCCTGTGTGCCCTGGTGAAACTGATGAAGGAGTGTTGGTACCAGAACCCCTCGGCTCGCCTCACAGCCCTGCGCATCAAAAAGACCCTGAACAAGATCCATAGCTCCCTGGAGAAAGGAAAGAAGTCGTGAGGAGAGGAGGACGACTGCTAGAGGAGAGATAAAAGGCAGGGGGGTGGAGATAACAGATCAGATGGACACAGCTGCTGCTACTGAACATGAATGTTGTTTTCCGTATTGGCTGAATGCTGAACTGAACTATCTGGTCACTCCGTGTGAGAGATGGTGTTACCGTAGCCTTACCCTGCTTTAAAGGCCTGTACACGCTGCAGGGGTCAACGCTGGGGCTCAGACCCTCTACACACACGCACTTCTGCCCATTTGTCGTTTCAATGTTCAGCCAATCATATTATGTTGCTCTACTCAGACAATCAGCTGTGTATTCCAATGTAGGTACACACACGAACGAACACACAATCTTGAGTTCAGTTACACAGGAACAGAGCCAATAGGATCAAATGAACGCTACGGTTGTGAACTCTATAGTAAAATATTTATGTAATGTGCTTTGTGTGTAGGGTGGGACTATGATGATTTGTAATGTTATGACTGGGAGTTGGTCTTGGTAAGGGAAAACTGATTACTACACAAGAAAACTTTATGTACCCATGTAAATGCAGTTTTTTGGCTAGTAAGACATTGTGTATTTACAGAGGAAGTCAGGAGACATGCCTCCACATGCTTTAAATTGTGAGCTGTGAATGTATTGTTATAAATATAGGAACCACATACTGATTCAGTGTTGTATGCTTTGTAGAATTCCACCCAGTGCTCTTGATTTACGTCACACCTGTGCCATGTTGGCAGAGTTTTCACCTTGACTGGTTTCAAAAGTGAAAAACTCCCTACCCAGAGTGCAGGGCCGGCTCTAGCCTTTGAGGCCCTAAGCCAGATTTGGTTGTGGGGTCCCCACCTCGCGACAAAACATTTTATTGGCCCCCCCCTCTTTACGGAGAGAGAATGTTTTTTTTTTTGTGTTTTTTTACGTGATTTTCCTGTGTTCTATATATTTCCACAGTATGAGGTTTGAATAATACTGTGAACATGATGATAATGCCCTTTTAGTGTAGTAGCTGTTTGGAATTTCAGCCTGTTTTGGTGGGAGGAAGTTTCAGCCTTCCATGGTGACATCACCATGTGGTAAATGAGTTAATAGACCAATAAAAAAAGAGTTCCAAACCTCTCCCAATAACATTTAGTTTTCCACTCCCAGACAGTGTTAGTAAAGTGTTTTGCCTTAGAAATTACTCTTGCTAAGAAGCTATTTTTGACCATTTTAATTGAAAACAATCACAGGTACTTAAAGGGATACCTCCGTATTTTAGCAATGAAGCCCTTTCTCTCTTTCACCAGTTAGATGAACTGCATACCATTTGTATGTCTCTGTATCCTGTTTGAAGTCAGTCTCGTGAGCCAATGCTAACTAGTCTAAGGTATCTACTAGCATGTGCTAACTCTAGTTAGCAATTGCACTAATGCTAGTTAATACCTTCCTTCAAACGGCACGTAGACACAAATGGTATCTACGAGTTCATCTGACTATGGGGAAGTAGAAAAGGTATGAAATTGTATTCACTCACTACTGTAAGTCGCTCTGGATAAGAGCGTCTGCTAATTGACAAAAAAAAAAAGGGAGCTTATTGCCAAAATCCTGAAGTATGCCTTAAATGTTACCCAGAAATGATTTGATATTGACATTAAAACGGCTTGCATTGGACCGCAGAAGTTTTGGGGCAGAGAGAAAACAGAAACATTAACACATTTTGCCAAGTTCCTGTAATTCTACACATAATGACATGTCATGTTAATATATCTGAGTGAGAATGACTAACAAAATCAATGGGGCCCCCTTGGAGGTCAGGGACCGTGGGCATGTGCCCTGCGTGCCCGGTCGGTATTTGGCCATGATTACTACACATTTAGATAGCTGGCTAGACTAGCTGACATGGTTAATTGAGTGACTGTCAGTGACTGACATAACAAGAGAAAAACTGCTGTTACACAACATTTCTAAATTGCAGCTGGTATATTCTACTATTCTTACTCTCAATAGTAAGTTGAGACCCGGCTGAGTTCCTGTTTTGGGGGGGATCCCGGAGGCCCTTAGTGACCGCTCATGTCACTTATGCCTGGAACCGGCCCTGCCGGAGTGTCAGGCAAATTTAATCACATGCAACTAATGATTCTGCTCAGCCAGGACCTTACCTGATCGGGATTAGTGGACAGGATCGCCAACGCATAGGAAAGAGACTTGTTCCTTTTGAGAGAATGTTTTACAGGAAAAGCCAGGATTAAATCCGATCCACAGTAGCCTGGTTAGCTGAAAAACACATTGCTCCTTTTGTGGGTCGGAGGTGTAACTGGATTGAATTCTGACCGTAAATTTGTAAGGAACAGTGTCTGTGGAAAATGTCTTTGTAATAGGGTTGTACTAGTACCAAGGTTTTTAAAGTTGAGCCCCTTGATAAGACTCTGTAAAGTGATCTGTTTTCACACTGGTACTGAAGATAACCAGGTGTCGCTCAATTCAGGTTCCAGGTAGAAGTTTCCCCTAACCACAGATCTATAATCAGATTACCATACTACCCACATACTAACCTTAAAACCACTACGGGGATGACATATCAGACCCTGTATCAGGCAACTTCTACCTACTCAAGGAGGTCAAGAGAGAAATGTGTTTTAAGGGCAGATTGGTGTATTTCTAGGGGCTGGATTAGATCCGTATCGCAGGAAGATCCATGTTTTAGCTCGATTGAAATTTAAAGGTAACGTTCCTGAGTTCTCGGCGACTGGCTGATGTTTTGGTCATTTTTGAATGCTGGCGGTGCTTTCACTCTAGTGGTAGCATGAGACGGAGTCTACAACCCACACAAGTGGCTCAGGTAGTGCAGCTCATTCAGGATGGCACATCAATGCGAGCTGTGGCAAGAAGGTTTGCTGTGTCTGTCAGCGTAGTGTCCAGAGCATTGAGGCGCTACCAGGAGATAGGCCAGTACATCAGGAGACGTGGAGGAGGCCGTAGGAGGGCAACAACCCAGCAGCAGGACCGCTACCTCCGCCTTTGTGCAAGGAGGAGCACTGCCAGAGCCCTGCAAAATGACCTCCAGCAGGCCACAAATGTGCATGTGTCTGCTCAAACGGTCAGAAACAGCCTCCATGAGGGTGGTATGAGGGCCCGACGTCCACAGGTGGGGGTTGCACATTTTTGTGGCCTGCTGGAGGTCATTTTGCAGGGCTCTGGCAGTGCTCCTCCTTGCACAAAGGCGGAGGTAGCGGTCCTGCTGCTGGGTTGTTGCCCTCCTACGGCCTCCTCCACGTCTCCTGATGTACTGGCCTGTCTCCTGGTAGCCGACAAAGCGCGATCAGATTGAATCCTAACCTAGACAAGCCTTATAGTATCTTTACACAACAATAACACCCTACCAGAGACCTGGGCCCAGATTCACAAAACACTTCTTATGCAAAACAAGTAAGACATTTCTTGTTAAGAAGGTTTTGTGGATCTGGGCTCTGGAGTCAGCAGTGGAGGTGGTCTGAGTCTGTAGTCTGGAGGGGGGTTTGGGTCAGGGTTAATTGATTTCATCGGGTATGGTCGTGCAGGGTGAAAGGTGAAAGGTCAACTGGTAGTGTCTTATGAGAGTTGAGTCAAGGTCAGGTCAGGTGTTTAAGTTATTAAGTTAATCAGGTAAGGAGCAATATGGTCATTGCAGGTCGTCCGGCAGGGTCTTATAAGGGTTGAGAATGCCTTTGGGGTCTAACATGGTCTTAATGTTCCCCATCAGAGCGACAGCCAGGCTGGCTTTACTGTAGTAAATATAGTTCCTCTTCTTCAGGCCCAGGCCGTGCTCTGCGCTGATGCTGCCCTGGAAACGGGCCGTCCACTCATAGACAAAGGGTTCGATGGACGCCAGGAGGTTGGGGTCTTTGGTAGGAGAGGTGATGTTCAGGTGGAGGTTACCATCACCTGGTGGGAGGAGAGGACACACACAGAGTCAGGCACACACACACACACACACACACACACACACACACACACACACACACACACACACACACACACACACACACACACACACACACACACACACACACAGTCTTACCAACGTGTCCGTATCCCACCACACTTTTGGCCCTGTTTCCCAGGTGTTCTCTCATATCTGTGACCAGCTGGTAGATCCGTTCCACAGGAAGTGAGATGTCGTATTTATATGTGAAACCATCATGAGTTAAAGCCTCTGTTACCCGCTCACGCAGTGACCAGAGAGCCTAAACACACACAGGAACACACACACAGGAAAACACACACAGGAAAACACACACAGGAAAACACACACAGGAAAACACACACAGGAAAACACACACAGGAAAACACACAGGAACACACACACAGGAAAACACATTGAGGCAACATGTCTTGCATCCTCCAATGTTTTATCATTCTTTTTAATGATTCTCTTTTATTTGATATCAACATATTAAAAAATGAAAGTCACCTTGATTTTGGCCTCCTCCGTTGCTACGGTCCCGTCGATAACCTGGGATGATGTCATGGCCTCCTCCAGAAACTGGTGCAACTTCTCCTCATCGTGGGTGGGGTTAGACCCGGACGTTTCTATGATGATGTAGAACGGACAGTCTGCGGAACAAAGCAGGAAATAGATAGGAGGCTTTGAACCAATCAGAGTTAGAATTACTCAAACGAACAATTACTAGAACGTTCAAAAGCATTAGAAAATCTGTGTGTGTGTGTGTACCTGTGATAGGGTTCGCCAGTTTCAGGTGTGTGTTCAGTAGTCTCATACACTCTCTGTCCAGGAACTCAAAGGCTGAGAGGATCTCTCCCAGCATGCCTCTACACCGCTGGAAGGTCTGCAGCAGCTGCTCAAAACTCTCACAGCCTGGACACACACACACGATCATATCATCACATTAAATTGTCATGACGATCATCTCACAGAAGAAACACATCACATGCGTCATATATTGGACTGCGTGAAAGTGTGTAAACATAAATAAGTCAAAAGGAGGATGCATATGTGACATCAGATGATCACCAGTTACAAGGTCATGAGGGGTCATGAGGTCAGGTCACACCCACCCAGGAAGGCCACGTTGACGGCTTTAGGTTTCCGTGGACACAGGATGGTTACGGCGGTGATGACCCCCAGCGTGCCCTCTGACCCGATGAACAGCTGTTTGAGGTCATATCCTGTGTTGTCCTTCCTCAGGGTGGCTAGGCAGTCCAGGACCCTCCCGTCTGCTAGCACCTACACACAAATACACACACAGAGTATTGGTGCTGTCCTTTATAGTTAGTTGAATTTCAAAAGGCATAGCCCCCTGTCTCCCCCCCTCCCCTACTGACCACCTCTAGTCCTAATACTGTCCCTCGTAGGGATCCGTAGCGTAGCAGCCTCAGTCCTCCAGCGTTAGTGGCTACGTTGCCTCCTATATGGCAGCTTCCCTTTGCCCCCAGGTCCAGAGGCATGATGTAGTCCCTGTCCTCTAGGTAAAGAGACAGGCTCTCCAAAACACAACCTGCTTGGCACGACAGAATACCTAGCAGGAGAGGAAGAGAGAGAGGGGTGAGTCTGGCTCAACTGGATTGGACTGTAAAACACTAGGGCAAAACTTTGATAATTGGAACAGGAAATTTGACGTGTAACTGACCAATGAATACTGACAGTAACCATAGAATTACAGACGATACTGACCGGAGACAGAGTCGAAGTTGATGACATTGTTCATGAGAACGGTAGAGAGGATGATCTCATCATAGACAGGAACACTGCCTCCAACCAGCCCTGTGTTACCACCCTGAGGACTCACTGCCAGGTTACGACTGTTACAGTACCTACAGGAGAAACACACCACAACATTAGAACACAGGAACACTGCCTCCTACCAGTCATGTAACACTACAACAGTAGAGGAAACCTGGCTTCATAAAGTAGAAGACTGGAGAATAATACCCAAGGATCTGAGAAACTTCCTCTGTAGTCTGGGGCCTCAGCAGAACCTCACTGAAACCTGCACAGACAGAGAGAGGAGATCAACACATCGACTCAATACAACAGTAACAAGTACATAAACAGTTCCTAACAACCCTACAGAGGAGACAAAGATAGCAAGCTCTTTCCTCCACAATCTCCCTCCTCTGACCGATCTTTCTACATTTTAGTTATTTAGCAGACACTCTTATCCACAGTGACTTAAAGTAGTGAGTGCATACATTTTCATATTTGTTTTTACTATTTGTTTCTCTCGCTCTCTCCCTCCCCCTCTCTTTCTTTCTCACCTCTCACTGACTTGAGCCAGTCCACATTACAGGCCTCCAGTATATCTGGGTCAGTGATGGTCCTGCCTGGTATTATCTTGCTGAAGAAGGCCAGGTCCTCTGGAGTTACCCTGGAGAAAGGCCTCCTCTCTGGGGCAGCTGTGGGTGACGGGGTGGGTCTCTCTTCCCCAGCATGGAGCTCCCGACAGCGGACGCCACAAGACCCAGGCCTGGGTGTCTGGAGCAGGCTGCTGCTGAAACCTGGGGGTAAAGTTCTGACTACGGCTGGAGGTGAGGCAGTGCTGAGGGGACTCATCCACCTAAGAGCAGTTCTCAGACGCAACCTTCTGTGGAGGAGACCAGCCATGGCTGGGACGAGAGCGGATGCCTAGAGTGGATGGGGAGGGATACTTAGTTATATTGCAAAGTGTATTATGTGGATGTTTTACATGCACTGACTTTAATTTAAATTTGACAAATTATTCCTGCATAACTAAAACCAATAATATAACTACACAATCTAATTTTGTAAATCTAACCACAATCTAATGGTTTAAACACACACACACACACACACACACACACACACACACACACACACACACACAACAGTAAGCTAGTGCCATGCAACAATGCCATGCTTCCCCTTGTTAACCCAAGTGGTGCTTTTCTTAGGCACTGCATCTCAGTGCGTGAGGCGTCACTACAGACACCCTGGTTCGAATCCAGGCTGTATCACAACCGGCCGTGATTGGAAGTCCCATAGGGCGGCGCACAATCGGCTCAGCGTCGTCCGGGTTTGGCCGGTGTAGGCCGTCATTGTAAATAAGAATTTGTTCTTAACTGACTTTCCTAGTTCATTAAAGGTTAAATAAAAACATACTGTACCTGTCACTGTAGTTCAGTCGTGTTTGTGCTTTTCTTAGCTTCTTAGAATGTGCACCATTCTCATTAGATGAACGACGTTTTCCTTGAAAGCAACAGCACTGCAACTTTAGATCAGACTTGTTATGACATGGGCTATTATTTGCTAACTAGTTAGCAACTAACGTTACACGTCAACCACTGAAAAATACAAGATGTGGCAATAGCTAGCTAACGTTACTTCGTATAACGTTTGCTACCAACCAATCTGGGAACGTTGTTGGATGCAAGTGTCTCTATTAATGTCGTATAATGTCGCAAATATAGCTATCTGTCACAAAGTTCAAGGGCAGATTAAACTACAACGTCAAGATTGTTGTGGTCAATCAATTGTTTACATCCAGGACAGCTAGCTAGGAACCTAGTACGTAAGAACAAGTGGGAGGTCAGGACCGTTTTGCTGAAAACACAGTTCTGAGGAGGTGCAACACAAAAAGGGTATTTCCGGTTTTGAATAAAGTAAAAGCACAATAAAAGTTTGTCTGATAAAAACGCTCCTAAAACGTTAGAATAATATTTTGTTTTATTATATAACATTTCAATGGCCACTGTTCTATGAATGATATCTGGGTATAACAAAACAAATCATAACAAAGGCAAGCTTTTATTTTATCAGCAGTTCATTTTCTGAATTTGATAATAAATGAGTCCCCCTAGGCAGACAAGGTTGGGTTGCATACCTCCCATAATGTTAATGTTCAGCTCACTCCTTTTGACCTAAAATCTTCTGGTCCTTGATGGAGTCCATGATGCCATGTAACCTAACAAGGTTCCCATGGCCTTTGGAAGTAAAAGAGTGTGGATTAGGTTACTTTCTGCATGGCCATGGCACTTTTTACGCCAAACCCACCTCTGGTGTTTGTTGGCAAAAATCTCAATTTTAGTCTCATCAGATCATAGAAACTGGTTCCAATCATAGTTCCAATGACATTTAGCCAACTCCAGCTGCTTACGTTTGTGGTTTGGTGACAGCAGAGGCTTTCTTCTGGCAACCCTTCCAAATAACTTGTCTAATTGTAGTTTTGGAGACTTGATATTAGTGGAGATCTCCTATTAGTGGAGATGGGTATTTTCAGGCGTGTAGTTATCTACATTACCCCAGACGACAGTAGTTCATTTGACTATGGATGAGAGATTATGAGATTTGTTTTAGAATTTTCTCTACCATCCCAAATGTATAAGCACTGGTAATGGCTTTACCATTCCCTCTGATAGGCTATGTTGGCCACATTACACATATATCTCCCTGTACATCTATCCAATACTTTCAAGATGTAGGAGTGCTTAGTGTTTATACTGTGTTATACAGTATGCCTTGCAGTCGAGGGATCTTTACGGTACGCATGCTGGTAGAGAAATAAGATGTGTTGGATGTGTAATTATCTAGGCCTAAAACACTTGATTGAAGAGTAGGTTAAATCAAATCAAATGTTATTTGTCACATGCGCCGAATACAACAGGTGTAGTATACCTTACAGTGAAATGCTTACTTACAAGACCTTAACCAACAATGCTTTAAGATGTTTTAAGAAAAAAACTGTTAAGTAAAAATGTTTAAATAAAAGTAACAAATAATTCATCAGCAGCAGAAAAATAACAATAGCGAGGTTATATACAGGGGGCACCGGTACAGAGTCAAAGTGCGGGGGCACAGGTTAGTCGAGATACTTGAGGTAATATGTACATGTAGGTAGAGTTAACGTAACTATGCATAGATAATAGACAGAGAGTAGCAGCAGAGTTAAAGAGGGGTCTGGGTAGCCCATTGATTAGCGTTTCAGGAGTCTTATGGCTTGGGGGTAGATGCTGTTGGCTGTGTCGCTGAATTCTTGCATTCTAGTTCAATAAATGATTAATTAAGGAAATCAATATCAGCTGACTATAGAACCTGCCAACAGTGCCTATTGTTAAAAACATGTTTGAAAATATTCTTATCCATGTTGATCAAGCCAATCAGAGACCTTTTCTTGCTCAAGAGCATCAGACATTCCTCCATTCATTCTATATCATATTCCTCTCCATCATATTCCCCTCTATCATATCCCCCTTTATCATATTCCTCTCCATCATATTCCTCTCTATCATAATCCTCTCTATCATATTCCCTCTATCATATTCCCCTTTATCAAATTCCTCTCCATCATATTCCCCTCTATCATATTCCTCTCTATCATATTCCCCTCTATCATATTCCTCTCTATCAAATTCCCTCTATCATATTCCCCTCCATCATATTCCCTCTATTACATTCCTCTCTATCATATTCCCCTCTATCATATTCCCCTCTATCATATTCCTCTCTATCATATTAACCTCTATCATATTCCCCTCTATCATATTCCTCTCTATCATATTCCTCTCTATCATATTCCTCTCTATCAAATTCCCTCTATCATATTCCTCTCTATTATATTCCCCTCTATCATATTCCTTTCTATCATATTCTTCTCTATCACATTCCTCTCTATCATATTCCCCTCTATCATATTAACCTCTATCATATTCCCCTCTATCATACTAACCTCTATCATATTCCACTCTATCATATTCCCCTCTATCATATTCCTCTCTATCATTCTCCCCTCTATCATATTCCTCTCTATCATTCTCCCCTCTATCATATTCCTCTCTATCATTCTCCCCTCTATCATATTCCCCTCTATCATATGCCTCTCTATCATATTCCTCTCTATCATATTCCTCTCTATCATTCTCCCCTCTATCATATTCCTCTCTATCATTCTCCCTCTATCATATTCCTCTCTATCATATTCCCTCTATTATATTACTCTCTATCATATTCCTCTCTATCATAATCCTCTCTATCATATTCCCCTCTTTCATATTCCTCTCTATCATTTTACCCTCTATCATATTCCTCTCTTTCATATTCCTCTCTATCATTTTACCCTCTATCATATTCCTTATATATTATATTCCGCTCTATCATTTTCGTCTGTATTTAATTCCCCTCTATCATATTCCCCTATTTCATATTCCCTTTATCTTTTCCCTCTATTTCATATCCCCCTCTTATTACATTCCTCTAAATCATATTCCTCTCTATTGTATTCCTCTATCATTTTTCTCTATTTCATGTTCCCTCTCTCATATTCACCTCTATCATGTGCCTCTATAATATTCCCTCTATGGCTGCTTCGAGTGATGTATTGTTGTCTCTACCTTCTTGTTTGTTTTGCTGTTGTCTGTGCCCAACAATGTATGTGCCTTGTTTTGTGCTGCTGCCATGTTGTGTTGCCTCCATGTTGTTGTCATGTTGTGTTGCTAACATGTTGTGTTGTCATGTGTTGCTGCCATGCTATGTTGTCATCTTAGGTCTCTCATGATATAGATGTGTGTACTGCAAAATGACCTCCAGCAGGCCACAAATGTGCATGTGTCAGCATATGGTCTCACAAGGGGTCTGAGGATCTCATCTCGGTACCTAATGGCAGTCAGGCTACCTCTGGCGAGCACATGGAGGGCTGTGCGGCCCCACAAAGAAATGCCACCCCACACCATGACTGACCCACCGCCAAACCGGTCATGCTGGAGGATGTTGCAGGCAGCAGAACGTTCTCCACGGCGTCTCCAGACTCTGTCACGTCTGTCACATGTGCTCATGTGCTCAGTGTGAACCTGCTTTCATCTGTGAAGAGCACAGGGCGCCAGTGGCGAATTTGCCAATCTTGGTGTTCTCTGGCAAATGCCAAACGTCCTGCACGGTGTTGGGCTGTAAGCACAACCCCCACCTGTGGACGTCGGGCCCTCATACCACCCTCATGGAGTCTGTTTCTGATCGTTTGAGCAGACACATGCACATTTGTGGCCTGCTGGAGGTCATTTTGCAGGGCTCTGGCAGTGCTCCTCCTTGCACAAAGGCGGAGGTAGTGGTCCTGCTGCTGGGTTGTTGCCCTCCTACGGCCTCCTCCACGTCTCCTGATGTACTGGCCTGTCTCCTGGTAGCGCCTCCATGCTCTGGACACTACGCTGACAGACACAGCAAACCTTCTTGCCACAGCTCGCATTGATGTGCCATCCTGGATGAGCTGCACTACCTGAGCCACTTGTGTGGGTTGTAGACTCCGTCTCATGCTACCACTAGAGTGAAAGCACCGCCAGCATTCAAAAGTGACCAAAACATCAGCCAGGAAGCATAGGAACTGAGAAGTGGTCTGTGGTCACCACCTGCAGCTCATTGTATATCATATTCCGCTCTATCATTTTTGTCTGTATTTAATTCCCCTCTATCATATTCCCCTATTTCATATTCCCTTTATCTTTTCCCTCTATTTCATATCCCCCTCTTATTACATTCCTCTAAATCATATTCCTCTCTATTGTATTCCTCTATCATTTTTCTCTATTTCATGTTCCCTCTCTCATATTCACCTCTATCATGTGCCTCTATAATATTCCCTCTATGGCTGCTTCGAGTGATGTATTGTTGTCTCTACCTTCTTGTTTGTTTTGCTGTTGTCTGTGCCCAACAATGTATGTGCCTTGTTTTGTGCTGCTGCCATGTTGTGTTGCCTCCATGTTGTTGTCATGTTGTGTTGCTAACATGTTGTGTTGTCATGTGTTGCTGCCATGCTATGTTGTCATCTTAGGTCTCTCATGATATAGATGTGTGTACTGCAAAATGACCTCCAGCAGGCCACAAATGTGCATGTGTCAGCATATGGTCTCACAAGGGGTCTGAGGATCTCATCTCGGTACCTAATGGCAGTCAGGCTACCTCTGGCGAGCACATGGAGGGCTGTGCGGCCCCACAAAGAAATGCCACCCCACACCATGACTGACCCACCGCCAAACCGGTCATGCTGGAGGATGTTGCAGGCAGCAGAACGTTCTCCACGGCGTCTCCAGACTCTGTCACGTCTGTCACATGTGCTCATGTGCTCAGTGTGAACCTGCTTTCATCTGTGAAGAGCACAGGGCGCCAGTGGCGAATTTGCCAATCTTGGTGTTCTCTGGCAAATGCCAAACGTCCTGCACGGTGTTGGGCTGTAAGCACAACCCCCACCTGTGGACGTCGGGCCCTCATACCACCCTCATGGAGTCTGTTTCTGATCGTTTGAGCAGACACATGCACATTTGTGGCCTGCTGGAGGTCATTTTGCAGGGCTCTGGCAGTGCTCCTCCTTGCACAAAGGCGGAGGTAGTGGTCCTGCTGCTGGGTTGTTGCCCTCCTACGGCCTCCTCCACGTCTCCTGATGTACTGGCCTGTCTCCTGGTAGCGCCTCCATGCTCTGGACACTACGCTGACAGACACAGCAAACCTTCTTGCCACAGCTCGCATTGATGTGCCATCCTGGATGAGCTGCACTACCTGAGCCACTTGTGTGGGTTGTAGACTCCGTCTCATGCTACCACTAGAGTGAAAGCACCGCCAGCATTCAAAAGTGACCAAAACATTAGCCAGGAAGCATAGGAACTGAGAAGTGGTCTGTGGTCACCACCTGCAGCTCATTGTATATCATATTCCGCTCTATCATTTTTGTCTGTATTTAATTCCCCTCTATCATATTCCCCTATTTCATATTCCCTTTATCTTTTCCCTCTATTTCATATTCCCCTCTTATTACATTCCTCTAAATCATATTCCTCTGTCATATTCCTCTCTATTGTATTCCTCTATCATTTTTCTCTATTTCATATTCCCTATCTCATATTCTCCTCTATCATGTGCCTCTATAATATTCCCTCCATGGCTGCTTCGAGTGATGTATTGTTGTCTCTACCTTCTTGTTTGTTTTGCTGTTGTCTGTGCCCAACAATGTATGTGCCTTGTTTTGTGCTGCTGCCATGTTGTGTTGCCTCCATGTTGTTGTCATGATGTGTTGCTAACATGTTGTGTTGTCATGTGTTGCTGCCATGCTATGTTGTCATCTTAGGTCTCTCATGATGTAGATGTGTGTATTGTCCTATATTTTCATTTCATGTATTTATATTTTTAATCCCAGCCCCCATCCCCGCAGAAAGCCTTTTGCCTTTTGGTAGGCCGTCATTGTAAATAAGAATTTGTTCTTAACTGACTTGCCTAGTAAAATGAAGGTTAAATAAAATAAAATAAATAAAACATCATATCATATATTCCCCTCAATCATATTCCTCTCTATTATATTCCTCTCTATCATATTCCCCTTTATTATATTCCTCTCTATCGTATTCCCCTTTATCATATTTGTCTGTATCATATTCCTCTATCATATTCCACTTTATAATTTTCCTCTATATCATATTAATCTCTATCATATTCCTCTTTATCATATTCATCTCTATCAAATCCTCTATCATATTCCTCTCTATCATATTCCTCTCTATCATATTCCTCTCTATCATATTCCTCTCTATCATATTCCTCTCTATCATATTCCGCACTACCCTCCACCCATCCTCGTCATCCCTTTCCATCCTCATCATCTCAGCACAGCTACGCTCCATCGGGTCAATTTGGAACTCAACATTTTAACAGTGCAACACTCCCCAGATTTGTGAAAAGTAAACATTGTGTGTTTATACTGTGTTATACAGTATGCCTTGACAAAAATCAAACAGAGAGTAAACCTGTTCAATTAAAACATTTTATTCCTTTTTTCATTGCATGCAAAAATACAGTATGCCTCCCTGCTCTCTCTCTCTATTACCCAGTATGCTCATCCATCTTCAAGCTTTCATCCTTTCCCTGCTCTTCTATCACCCTCTTAGTTCCACCTCCAGCTGGCTCTTTTTCTTCTTCTCCAGTCTCTTCCTCTCCTCTTTCCTCATCTTTTCTCTCTTCTTCTCCTCCTTTTCTTGAATCTTTCTCTCCATCTCCAGGAACTCAGCTTGAGCTTTCTCTCTCTTTTTCAGCTCCTCAGAACACTTCTTCTCTTTCTTAATCCTGTCTTTCATCGTGTCATTATGTATCTTCATCAGCCCCTCTAACCTCTTTTTCTCTGCCTTTTCCTCCTCTTTTCTTTCCTTCTCTCTCTTTTTCTGTTCTAACTTCTCCCTCTTTTCCTCAGCCTTCATGACTTTCTTCTGCTGTTTCTCTCTCTCATTCATCTCTTTCTTCTCCCTCTTTATTTTCTCCTGCTCCTTGTTTTTCATCCCCTTTCTCTCTTTCTCATCATCTTTCAACTTCTTATTCAGTTTCGTATTCTTCAAAAACGGGATTTTCTGCATGTGGTTCCTGACCAGAAAGCCCACTCTTCCCAGGATGGTCTCTGCTCTCTCTGATGAAAACATCCCATTGGAGCTCTTGGAATGGGTACAGTCCACTTCACGCTTCCATCCCTTCCTCGGTCTCACCTCCTCCTTGACGCTCCTCTCTTCACTCTCAAGTTCAATATCTGTCCAATAATCCTGACAGGAAGACATTGACTCTAGATGTAATATTGTTCCAATGTGGCACATTCAATACACATTTGAGTGATCAACATACAATGATGGCCTCATGGGGCACACAATTTGGAGGACAGTAATTAAGGTCCTTTGTTTTTTTGTATCCCCATTATATTTTACAATACTCATAGATGTTCTTCCTGGGTCCATACTAAACGTAATACAAATGTTAACCCTAGTGAGGGGTGATGGCTCATACTATGAGCAAAGAGCAGCAAGGTTGGGGTCAATTCCAGTCAATTCCAGTCAATTCAAGAAGAACTCTAAAATTCCAAATCTCTTCAATGCTTTGAATTGAAATGGAACTGACCCCAACCCTG
This sequence comes from Salvelinus namaycush, assembly GCF_016432855.1. Lineage (NCBI taxonomy): Eukaryota > Metazoa > Chordata > Actinopteri > Salmoniformes > Salmonidae > Salvelinus > Salvelinus namaycush. Next base: position 13,451,904 of record NC_052346.1, read on the forward strand.
TAAAATTGTAGTGTAAAATAGGACACCTACCTTTGCCTCTTCCAGGGTCCAGGTCCTGGGTTCATCATTGTGGGTTGCCAGAGTTAAATTAACATCTGGGACCAGCTGGTGAGCGTGAGGGCAGAGATCTACCTCTTCCCTCGTGCCCTTCACTTTCTGCTCTGCCTCCTTGTGGTCCTTGTCATGGATGCATGCCCGGCTTGGAGGAAGTGCTAGGACAGGGCTTTTATCACCTGTCAGTTCCTCTCTCTTGACAGTGGATGCAACTGCACTTGCCTCTGTGTCAACTGAGCACTCTGTGTTGTCCTCAACTGTCTCCTCTGGCAGTTGGTGGTCGTTGTTGTAGTGGAGGCATGGCAGAACTGAAGGACTTTTTTCATTCCAAGTGTAAATGACATCAGTTGCCTCTGTGTCGACTGAGCACTCTGTGTTGTCCTCAACTGTCTCCCATAGCTGTTTGTGGTCAGTGCTGTGGGTGCAGGACAGCCTTAGAGGCAGTACTGCGGGTGCAGGAGGACTTATATCAGCCGAAACCTCCTCTTGGAGGACAGTGGACACGGAAGCGGCTGCTTCACTGGCAACTGGACATGTGTCCTCTACTGCCTCCTCTGGCAGTTTGTAGTCATTGTCAAAGACAAGTGGCAGACTTGAAGGCAGCACTGAGGGAAGACGTGTAGCTGCCGATGGATCCTCTCTATTAACAACTGATGCTTCTGTGGAAACTGAGCACTCAGTGGCGCCCTCTATCGTCTCCTCTGGCTGCTTATGGTCATTGTCCAAAATGTGTGACAAGCTTGGAGGCAGCCTTGGAGCAGGGCTTTTATCACCCAACAGGTCCTCTCCCTGGACAATGGATGTGTCTACAGCGATCTCTGTGGCAAGGGAGGACTCGGTGGCGTCCTCTTTTTGCTCCTTTGTCAGTTTGTGGTCAGAGGCTCGGATACATGGCAAGCTTGGAGGCAGTGCTGCGGGGACAGGAGGGCTTTGATCAGCTGCCATGTCCTCTTTGAGGTGAGTGGACACATCATTGGCTGTTTCACTGGCAACTGGACATTTGTTGGTTCCCTCTACTGCCGACCCTGGCAGCTTGTAGTCAATGTGAAAGACAGGTGGCAGACTTGGAGACAGCATTGGGACAGGGCATTTAGCTGCTGATCTGTCCACTCCATCAACAGTAGCTGTGCCTGAAGTGGCCTCTGTAGCACCTGAGACCTCATAGGCATCCTCTACTGTCTGCTCTGGAGGCATGAAGTCATCGTCAAAGACTGATGGCAGGCATGGAGGCAGCACTGAAGGAAGACTTCTATCTGCCCATCGGTTCTCTCTCTTGACAGTGGCTGTGCCTGCAGTGGCCTCTTTGGCAACTCGGCACTCTGTGGCTGAAACAGCAGGCTGGGAGGTTTCCGGGACGTTGAATGAATTGCCAATGAACCGCTGATTCAGTGGTGGGAGGGAGAAAGGATAGAATCTGTCCTCTTCCTTGATATTAGATTTTGCCACTGGAGCAACTGAGACCTCAGTGGTTCCCTCGACTGTCTGCTGTGGTGGAATGGAGTCATCGTTAAAGAAGTGTGGCAGGTATCGATGCAGCATTGAGGAAAGATGTGTATCTGTCGATAAGTCCTCTCTTTTACCAGTACATACATCTGCAATGGCCTCTGTGGCAACTGGGCACTCAGCAGGGACAAAGTATGAAAATACAATGAACCGCTGTGCATCCTGAGCGCGTATGGCCAATTGAGAGGGGGGATGTAACATGGTTGGTATAGCCCTCCGATTGGTGAAAGCCAGCGGTGGGAGGGAGTCAATACAGGGAGCCATGAACTCAGTGAGTGGACGGTTGGTCACATCTCTCACATTCTGCGGGAGAAAAAGAACTGACATGTGATCATATTCGCTACATAAATACTTTATGAATCAATGCTATTTACTTATACATCACATATACAGTGCCTTCGGAAAGTATTCAGACCCCTTCACTTTTTCCACATTTTGTTACCTTACGGCCTTATTCTAAAAATGATTAAATCGTTTTCCCCCCTCTTCAATCTACACACAATAGCCCATAATGACAGAGCAAAAACAGAATCGTTCCAAATTCATTACAAAAATAATTTGGAATATCACATTTACATAAGTATTCAGACCCTTTACTCAGTACTTTGTTCAAGCACCTTTGGCAGCGATTACAGCATAGAATCTTTTTGGGTATTACGCTACAAGCTTGGCAATCTTGTGTTTGGGGAATTCTCCCATTTTTCTCTAAAGATCCTCTCAATCTAAGTTACGTTGGATGAGGAGATTTTCTGCACAGCTATTTTCCGGTCTCTCCAGAGATGTTCGATCCGGTTCAAGTCCAGACTCTGGCTGGGCCACTCAAGGACATTCAGAGACTTGTCCCGAAGCCACTCCTGCATTGTCTTGGCTTTGTACTTAGGGTCATTGTTCTGTTGGAAGGTGACCCTTCACCCCAGTCTGAGGTCCTGAGTCTTCTGGAGCAGGTTTTCATCAAGGATCTCCCTGTACTTTGCTCTGTTCATCTTTGCCTCAATCCTGACAAGTCTCACATTCCCTGCTGCTGAAAAACATCCCCACAGCATGATGCTGCCACCACCATGCTTCACCGAAGGGATTGTGGCAGATTTCGTCCAGACGTGACACTTGGCATTGGGGCCAAAGAGTTCAATCTTGGTTTCATCAGAGCAGAGCATCTTGTTTCTCATGGTCTGAGAGTCTTTAGGTGCCTTTTGGCAAACTCCAAGAGGGCTGTCATGTGCCTTTTACTGAGGAGTGGCTTCCATCTGGCCACTCTACCTTAAAGGCCTGATTGGTGGAGTGCTGCAGAGATGGTTGTCCTTCTGGAATGTTCTCCCATCTCCACAGAGGAACTCTAGAGCTCTGTCAGTCACCATCTGGTTCTTGGTCACCTCCCTGACCAAGGCTCTTCTCCCCCGGTTGCTCAGTTTGGCTGGGCGGCCAGCTCTAGGAAGAGTCTTGGTGGTTCCAAACGTCTTCCATTTAAGAATGATGGAGAACAGTGCGTTCTTGGGGACCTTCAATGTTGCAGAGACTTTTTGGTACCCTTCCCCAGATCTGTGCCTCGACACAATCCTGTCTCGGAGCTCTACGGACAACTCCTTCGACCTCATGGTTTGGTGTTTGCTCTGACATGCACTGTCAACTGTGGGACCTTATATAGACAGGTGTGTGTCTTTCCAAATAATGTCCAATCAGTTGAATGTACAGCTGGTGGATTCCAATCATGTTGCAGAAACATCTCAAGGACAATCAGTGGAAACAGGATGAACATGAGCTATATTTACAGTCTCATAGCAAAGGGTCTGAATACTTATGTAAAAAAGGTATTTCAACATTTCTAAAAACCTGTTTTTGCTTTGTCAATATGGGGTATTGTTTGTAGATTGCTGAGAATTTGCATTTATTTAATACATTTAAAATAAGGCTGTTAAGTCACAGATGCTCTGCACCAGTCTGTACCAACCCTGGGTCTTCTAGCCAATGGGTCAACTAAGTGTAAATATACATGTCCCACACCCAGCATAACATCTGACATTTTAGACATTTAGCAGATGCTTTTATCCAGGACGACTTACAGTTAGTGCATTCAACTCAATAAGATAACGAGGTGGGAGAACCATATAATCCTGATATGAAGGTCTACTAGAGATCGCTTGGTCTTGTAATTTATATTTTTTTAAAGACAAGATAACCATAAGAACTGAGGACTATGTACATAACAATACTCAGACAGAGAGACAGACACGATACAACACAAGAGAAGATATCAGACCAAATATTGTTAGCTTACATTTCATGGCATATCGCACATTTTGCCCGTATATTAACATGTATTTGCTTTAATCAATATTGTTGAATAGAACTCTAGTCAACTTTAGTTGGTCTTGTTACCTCCTCAATCAGGCTTGGCATTTTCCTCGTCTCAAACCAAATCCTCTTCATTTCCTTCTCCTGCTCCCTCTGGATCTGCCACACCAGAGCCAAAATACATAACGTTGTAGTAAGTGGAGTGCTGCTCACCAAAGAATAATGCATCTCTTTACAATGTGCACACATTTTCTTCCCAGCTACTTACATTGAAGCAAGTGACAATCCTGATCCAGAGATGATTACGCAATAGGCCTATCTGAATTACTAGTAAAAAGTGTGCTACTGGAATAGCGACCAAGCTCAAATGAATTGATTTAGGCTGTTCCTATCATTATGTGCACAATATCCTTTATGACATCATCAAGGCGATGCCATTGGAGATGACAAAGCACAACACAGACTTTAAAAAGAAAACTTCAGTCTCTCTCTGTACCTTACTACTGAGCCTTATTCAACCCCCCCCCCCCTCCCATCATGTAACTCCACTCCATATTGGGCCTGGTTCTCACAAACCACACTAATCACTTATATCATGTCATTCAAAAAAAGGTTTGGGATAGAAAATGACTCTATATCCATGCAGGATGTAACTTATTGTACAGTTTCATCTATTTTATAAAACAAGGAGGGAAACACTCCAGTCTTCTCTTTGAGTGCCCCTTTGTGCACCTTCATTTAAAGAGGTCTCTCAATTCAACCATTTGAAATGGATGACCGTTCAATTAAGAAAAGCTGATTTTCATTAGCAATTTAGCAACTACAAATTAGGTAGGCCTACTTGTTTTTTTTACAGAACCTTCCCTTTTGGTACAAAATTATTGAGATAATTCATTACAATATAGGTTGTTATTAACACAGAGAGAGGGTTTTCTTTCATCAATATAATGATTTGCCATTAGCCTGGCTCACTACAACAACTAACATGCCATCTCAGGTGTCAGGATGAACCATTTTCTCACAAAAAAAGGATTCAAGCAAACTGTCTCTCGTCAACAGTTTCTCTTGTCACCATGATTTCATGTTATGCCTACTTAAAAGGTCATGTTAGCACACAAGTAATTTGAAGTAGTTAGTCTACAGAATCATAGTTATTCAGTAAGTTATATTACAACCTACCTCTCAAGTAAGCAGTGTGTTCTCTCTCTAATGAAATAGGACATGAATAATCTGTCAGTGGTTCATTGAATCAGTCTCTTTGCACTGTTCTGTTTGTCTGTACAACAGCTAACCTCCCAGAATCAGAATCTTGTGATGTCACAATGAAGGCCTCGTTGCCATGATTACCCACAGAAGCTCTCATGTGTAATCAAATGCTGGAACAATTCACTTTTTTTAACCTATGCAGCACAGTCATAACTAATATTTACATTGAATCCATGTAACCACATTTCTTTTTCAATTAAAATGCTCTACCTCATATCAAATGGTTGACCATTCATAATACAGGTGTTTTGACTAATTCAAAGTCAATGTGTTTTAGATATCACAACTAGCATCCAGGTTTACTTAGGTTACTTGTTTGATCTCAGCCTACCACTAATATCAATGTTTCTCATCATCCTTAATAACATATGTAGGCTACCTAACTACAGTAAGACAAGTCTTCCATAGTCTATGCCAACTCAGTAACAAAGTTCCATCAAAGAAATGAGGGTTTAAGAAAACATCTCTCTTCAATGGCCTCAGTTCTTAGCCATATGATCAACAAGGTCAAATTCAGCACTAAAATCAAGAAGCGGCTCACCCACAAGTATATCTTGGTCATGTGACCTGAGCCATTGATGGGTTAAATCAACTAGAGCTGTTGCAGTCGAGGGATCTTTACGGTACGCATGCTGGTAGAGAAATAAGATTTGTTGGATGTGTAATTATCTAGGCCTAAAACACTTGATTGAAGAGGAGGTGTCCCTGAATTCTTGTATTGTAGTTCAATATATTATTCATTAAGGAAATCAATATCAGCTGACTATAGAACAGTAGTTTTAGACCTGCCAACAGGGCCCATTGTTTAAAAACCTTTTTGAAATGTTTCTTATCCATGTCTTTCTAGTTGATCTAACCAATCAGACTCAAGAGCATCACACATTCCTCCATTCATTCCCCTCTATCATATTCTTCTATCATATTCATTTATAGCAAAAAACTGGCTTTCCTGTTTTGCATGTTATTTTGACATTAATACATGTCACATATCAGTTTGCGAACAATGTAAAAATATATATACAGTAACAGTCAAAGGTTTGGACACACCTACTCATTCAAGTTTTTTTTTCAACATTGTAGAATAATAGTGAAGACATCAAAACTATGAAATAACACATATGGAATCATGTAGTAAGAAAAAAGGTGGTAAACAAATGAAAATATGTTTTATATGGGAGATTCTTCAAAGTAGCCACCTTTTGCCTTGATAACAGCTTTGTACACTCTTGGCATTCTCTCAACCAGCTTCATGAGGTAGTCATCTGGAATGCATTTTAATGAACAGGTGTGCCTTGTTAAAAGTTAATTTGAGGAATTTCTTTCCTTTTTAATGCGTTTGAGCCAATCAATTGTGTTGTGACAAGGTATGGGTGGTATACAGGAGATAGCCCTATTTGGGGGAAAAAGGCCATATTATGGTAAGAATAGCTCAAATAAGCAAAGAGAAATGACAGTCCATCATTACTTTAAAACATGAAGGTCAGACAATCAGGAAAATGTCAAGAACATCAAGCGCTATGATGGAACTGGCTCTCATGAGGACTGCCACAGGAAAGGAAGACCCAGAGATACCTCTGCTGCAGAGGATAAGTTTGTTAGAGTTACCAGCCTCAGAAATTGCAGCCCAAATAAATGCTTCACAGCGTTCAAGTAACAGACACATCTCAACATCATCTGTTCAGAGGAGGATGCGTGAATCAGGCCTTCATGGTCGAATTTCTGCAAAGAAACCACTACTAAAGGACACCAATAAGAAGAAGAGAATTGCTTGGGCCAAGAAACACAAGAAATATACTTTAGACCAGTGGAAATCTGTCCTTTGGTCTGATCAGTCCAAATTTGAGATTTTGGTTCCAACCGCCGTGTCTTTGTGAGACGCAGAGTAGGTGAACGGATGATCTCCGCATATGTAGTTCTAGGCCTCAATCATGGAGGAGGAGGTGTGATGGTGTGGGAGTGCATTACTGGTGAAACTGTCTGTGATTTATTTAGAATTCAACCACACTACACCAGCATGGCTACCACAGCATTCTGCAGCGATCCACCATCCCATTTAGTTTGCGTTTAGTGGAACTATAATTTGTTTTCAACAGGACAATGACGCAACACACCTCTAGGCTGTGTCGTAGCTGAATCAGACTTAGTTAGGTAACATAGATAAATAAGATGTTGTCACGATCGTCTTGATGAGGAAGAGTGGACCAAGGCGCAGCGTGATAACAATACATCTTCTTTAATGAAGACAAACAAAACACTTACAAACGAACAAAAACAACAAACGATCGTGAAGCTAAACAAACTACGTGCACACATGCAACATAGACATAGACATTAACAATTACCCACAATAGCCTAATGCCTATGGCTGCCTTAAATATGGCTCCCAATCAGAGACAATGAAAGACAGCTGTCTCTGATTGAGAACCATTCAGGCAACCATAGACATACCTAGACACCTACACTAAACACAACCCCATAACCTCTACAAAACCCCCTATACAATACAACCACCCAAGATGAGACAAATACACACAAACATCCCCCCTGTCACACCCTGACCTAACCAAAATATTACAGAAAACAAAGATAACTAAGGCCAGGGCGTGACAGTACCCCCCCAAAGGTGCGGACTCCGGCCGCAAAACCTGACACAGAAGGGGAGGGTCCGGGTGGGCCTTCCTACGGCGGCGGCTCGGGTGCGGGATGTGGCCCCCACTCCACCATAGTTAATACCCGCTTTGGTGGCTCTGGCAGATCCTGGCTGACTGGCGGCTCTGGCAGATCCTGGCTGACTCGGCGGCTCTGGCAGATCCTGGCTGACGGGCGGCTCTGGCAGATCCTGGCTGACGGGCGGCTCTGGCAGATCCTGGCTGACGGGCGGCTCTGGGAGATCCTGGCTGGCTGGCGGCTCTGGCTGGTCATGGCTGGCGGGCGGCTCTGGCTGGTCATGGCTGGCGGGCGGCTCTGGCTGGTCATGGCTGGCGGGCGGCTCTGGCTGGTCATGGCTGGCGGGCGGCTCTGGCTGCTCCTGGCTGGCGGGCGGCTCTGGCTGCTCCTGGCTGGCGGGCGGCTCTGGCTGCTCCTGGCTGGCGGGCGGCTCTGGCTGCTCCTGGCTGGCGGGCGGCTCTGGCTGCTCCTGGCTGGCGGACGGCTCTGGCTGCTCCTGGCTGGCGGACGGCTCTGGCTGCTCCTGTCTGGCGGACGGCTCTTGCTGCTCCTGTCTGGCGGACGGCTCTGGCTGCTCCTGTCTGGCGGATGGCTCTGGCTGCTCCTGTCTGGCGGACGGCTCTGGCTGCTCCTGTCTGGCGGACGGCTCTGGCTGCTCGGGACAGACGGGCGGCTCTGACGGCTCGGGACAGACGGGCGGCTCTGATGGCTCGGGACAGACGGGCGGCTCTGACGGCTCGGGACAGACGGCGGCTCTGACGGCTCGGGACAGACGGGCAGCTCTGACGGCTCGGGACAGACGGGCAGCTCTGACGGCTCTGGGCAGACGGGCAGCTCTGACGGCTCTGGGCAGACGGATAGCGCAGGCGGCTCTGGGCAGACGGACAGTGCAGGCGGCACTGGGCAGACGGCAGACTCTGGCCGGCTGAGGCACACAGTAGGCCTGGTGCGTGGTACTGGAACTGGAGGTACCGGGCTAAGGACACGCACCTCAAGGCTAGTGGGGGGAGCAGCAACAGGACGCACAGGACTCTGGAGACGCACAGGAGGCTTGGTTGCTTGGTGCCGGAACTGGTGGTACCGGGCTGGAGACACGCACCATAGGGCGAGTGCGTGGAGGAGGAACAGGGCTCTGGAGACACACTGGAAGCCTGGTGCGTGGTGTTGGCACTGGTGGTACTGGGCTGGGGCGAGGAGGTGGCGCCGGATATACCGGACCGTGGACGCGTACTGGCTCCCTTGAGCACTGAGCCTGCCCAACCTTACCTGGTTGAATGCTCCCCGTAGCCCGACCAGTGCGGGGAGGTGGAATAACCCGCACTGGGCTGTGTTGGCGAACCGGGGACACCATGCGTAAGGCTGGTGCCATGTATGCCGGCCCGAGGAGACGCACTGGAGACCAGACGCGTTGAGCCGGCTTCATGGCACCTGGCTCAATGCCCAATCTAGCCCTGCCAGTGCGGGGAGGTGGAATAACCCGCACCGGGCTATGCACACGTACAGGAGACACCATGCGCTCTACCGCATAACACGGTGTCTGCCCGTACTCTCGCACTCCACGATAAGCATAGGGAGTTGGCGCAGGTCTCCTACCTGACTTCGCCACACTCCGCTGTAGCCCCCCCCCCCCCAAGAATTTTTTGGGGCTGACTCACAGGCTTCCTACCGCGTCGTCGTGCTGCCTCCATTCGCCGGTATCCCTCCTCACACTGCTCCATAGAATCCCAGGCGGGTTCCGGCATTCTCCCTGGGTCGATCGCCCACCTGTCGATCTCCTCCCACGTAGTATAGTCCAGACTCTGCTCCTATTGCCATAAATCCTGTGTAGGTTGCTCCTGCTGCTGCTTAACACGCTGCTTGGTCCTGGTAAGGTGGGTAATTCTGTCACGATCGTCTTGATGAGGAAGAGTGGACCAAGGCGCAGCGTGATAACAATACATCTTCTTTAATGAAGACAAACAAAACACTTACAAACGAACAAAAACAACAAACGATCGTGAAGCTAAACAAACTACGTGCACACATGCAACATAGACATAGACATAGACAATTACCCACAATAGCCTAATGCCTATGGCTGCCTTAAATATGGCCCCATAACCCCATAACCTCTACAAAACCCCCTATACAATACAACCACCCAAGACGAGACAAATACACACAAACATCCCCCCTGTCACACCCTGACCTAACCAAAATATTACAGAAAACAAAGATAACTAAGGCCAGGGCATGACAGATGTTTTATTTATCTTATACTTGTCATTAGAATGTCTTCTTTTGGACTATACTGTTGGCAGTTGCATTTTCCTTTCTCCTCTAGGGAAAAGTCACTTGGGGCCCAGAGAGGGGAGAGGTCAGGCTTGTCTTTTACATATCTGGTAATATGCAGAATATCAGAAAGGGAGAAGTCAGGTTTGAACATTGTCTTTCATAGGTGAATATATCTGTGAAACCATGTGAAGGGCTCCACTATGTCTGTACTCCAGTCACTCCCTCCTTTTCCCATTGGGGGGGAGGAGTATGGCAGTGTCTGGAACCATTATACCACCCCTCTGATGTTGAACTTATCTTTCATAGTATATGACCTAGAGGTTCACTCCCCTTAGTGAGCTTCTCCAGGAGTGGGGAGAAGAGGGGGTGTATTTGAGATGGGAGTATCTAGATTTTACTATTGATATAAGATGAGGTAATGTTTTGGTCCTAAGAAGTACCAAGAACGAGATTAGAACCTCGTCTAAGAGACCAAACTGAACGATAATTTATAGCTAATGCTATCTGGCTATGGGATACTCCTCTTTCAAGTAAAAGGCCCTTTGTGAAGTTCCTAAAATCTGTGGTTCGTCATGTGAGTTGAGAGGGGTGTTTCTTGGCTATAAAAGATACTAAGATACTATATTATTTTGTAAGCACTCTCAGAGAATTCATTTATAGACACTGAATTGATCTGAGAGTCAAAGGGCTATGGTGAAGCTCATATAATTAAAGATGGACTATAACTCTGACTTGTGTGTGGTTTGTAAACTCTCATCATTTAGTAATACAGGAAATTACCACGACAGCTGTGTAAGGGCTATTTGACCAAGAAGGAGAGTGATGGAGTGCTGCATCAGATGACCTGGTCCACAGTCACCCAACCTCAACCCAATTGAGATGGTTTGGGATGAGTTGGACTGCAGAGTGAATGAAAAGCAGCCAACAAATGCTCAGCATATGTGGGAACTCCTTCAAGACTGTTGGAAAAGCATTTCCAGGTGAAGCTGGTTGAGAGAATGCCAAAGTGTACAAAGCTGACATCAAGGCAACGGGTGGAAACTTTGAAGAATCTCAAATCTAAAATATATTTTGATTTGTTAATTATAGATTAAACGTATCATTGCTCAACGGCCATTGGACATAAGCATTTAGTTGGAAATCGCAAATGCAACAATGAGTGGTTTGGAAGGAATCAGTCGCTAACTGCAAGAATTGCAATGCAGTCATTAGCCTGCTATTCACTGGAGTGGCTGTGTAGTCCCAAGTCTAAGATTAAGGGTCTCTTTTCCTAGTTCAAAATGATAAACAATCAACATTGGCCATGCTGTCAATGAAGCATGATTTGTGCCCCCCTCAAAACAACTGTTAACTCGGAACTGCAAAATCTGACTTACGTAAGTTCAAGACAACTGTGAACTCGGGAAAAATGATCTATGACTGGGAAAATACATTTTGAACTTTTATCCATCTCGGAATGTTAATTTCGCAACTCAGGCCTCATTCTAGAGCTATGACCTGAAGATCACTGACGTCATCATGATTCATGCTTTTTTTGTTGTTGAGTTCCCAGTTTTCTTGAAGGCACCATGAATCCAGAAAATGCCAGACTTTGATGACAAAGTTTGGTGACAATTTAGCCAACGATGGACCGCCGCGCCACCTTCCTGTTCAAGTGAGCACAGCACAACAAGGTGAGTCCAAAAAGGTTGTGTATGCTGCTACATAAATGACGTAATATGGCAGGGAGATATATATACTGCAGCTAAGAAAGTAAGCTGTTAGTAGCCCATGTGCCTCACCGAATGAACAAACTATTTCGCTGCCAGACAAGGCTTTGCTGATAGCCAGGTGCAATATTGGTAAGGTGTTGGGACTGCTGTTGGGACTCTGCTGTTGGGACAGCTTTATGTAGGCTCTAACAGTTTGTGGGCACCGCTTTTCACTGTTGTAGTGCAATTAATGTATTGTTTACTGTTGGGTAGTGGTTTTGCTGGCATGCATCCTACATTGATCATATTCCCTCATTCATATCCCCCTCTATCATATTCCTCTCTATCAAATTCCTCTCTATCATATTCCCCTCTATCATATTCCTCTCCATAATATTCCTCTATATCATATTCCACTCTATCATATTCCCCTCATTCATATTCCCCTCTATCATATTCCTCTCCATCATATTCCTTTCTATCATATTCCCCACTATCAAATTCCTCTTTATCATATTCCCCTCTATGATATTTCTCTCTATCATATCCCCCTCTATCATATTCCTCTCTATCAAATTCCTCTCTATCATTTTCCCCTCTATCATATTCCCTCCATCACATTCCTCTCTATCATATTACCCTCCATCATATTCCTCTCTATCACATTACCCTCTATCATATTCCCCTCTATCATATTCCCTTCTTTCATATTGCCTTCTATCATATTCCTCTCTATCATATTCCTCTCTATCATATTCCTCTCTATCATATTCCCTCCATCATATTCCTCTCTATCATATTCCCCTCTATCATATTCCTCTCTATCATATTCCCTCCATCATATTCCTCTTTATCATATTCCTATCTATCATATTCCACTCTTTCATATTACCATCTATCATATTCACTATATATCATATTCCCTCTACCATATTCCTCTCTATCATATTCCCCTGAATCATATTCTCTTCTATCATATTCCTCTCTATCATATTCCCTCTATCATATTCCCCTCTATCATATTCCTCTCTATCATATTCCTCTCTATCATATTCCTCTCTATCAAATTCCCTCTATCATATTCCTCTATTATATTCCCCTCTATCATATTCCTTTCTATCATATTCTTCTCTATCATATTCCTCTCTATCATATTCCCCTCTATCATATTAACCTCTATCATATTCCCCTCTATCATACTAACCTCTATCATATTCCTCTCTATCATATTCCTCTCTATCATATTCCTCTCTATCATATTCCTCTCCATCATATTCCTTTCTATTATATTCCCCACTATCAAATTCCTCTTTATCATATTCCCCTCTATCATATTTCTCTCTATCATATCTCCCTCTATCATATTCCTCTCTATCAAATTCCTCTCTATCATATTCCCCTCTATCATATTCCCTCCATCACATTCCTCTCTATCATATTACCCTCCATCATATTCCTCTCTATCACATTACCCTCTATCATATTCCCCTCTATCATATTCCCTTCTTTCATATTGCCTTCTATCATATTCCTCTCTATCATATTCCTCTCTATCATATTCCTCTCTATCATATTCCCTCCATCATATTCCTCTCTATCATATTCCCTCCATCATATTCCTCTTTATCATATTCCTATCTATCATATTCCACTCTTTCATATTACCATCTATCATATTCACTATATATCATATTCCCTCTACCATATTCCTCTCTATCATATTCCCCTGAATCATATTCTCTTCTATCATATTCCTCTCTATCATATTCCCTCTATCATATTCCCCTCTATCATATTCCTCTCTATCATATTCCTCTCTATCATATTCCTCTCTATCAAATTCCCTCTATCATATTCCTCTATTATATTCCCCTCTATCATATTCCTTTCTATCATATTCTTCTCTATCATATTCCTCTCTATCATATTCCCCTCTATCATATTAACCTCTATCATATTCCCCTCTATCATACTAACCTCTATCATATTCCTCTCTATCATATTCCTCTCTATCATATTCCTCTCTATCATATTCCTCTCCATCATATTCCTTTCTATTATATTCCCCACTATCAAATTCCTCTTTATCATATTCCCCTCTATCATATTTCTCTCTATCATATCCCCCTCTATCATATTCCTCTCTATCAAATTCCTCTCTATCATATTCCCCTCTATCATATTCCCTCCATCACATTCCTCTCTATCATATTACCCTCCATCATATTCCTCTCTATCACATTACCCTCTATCATATTCCCCTCTATCATATTCCCTTCTTTCATATTGCCTTCTATCATATTCCTCTCTATCATATTCCTCTCTATCATATTCCCTCCATCATATTCCTCTCTATCATATTCCCCTCTATCATATTCCTCTCTATCATATTCCCTCCATCATATTCCTCTTTATCATATTCCTCTCTATCATATTCCTCTCTATCAAATTCCCTCTATCATATTCCTCTCTATTATATTCCCCTCCATCATATTCCTTTCTATCATATTCTTCTCTATCATATTCCTCTCTATCATATTCCCCTCTATCATATTAACCTCTATCATATTCCCCTCTATCATACTAACCTCTATCATATTCCTCTCTATCATATTCCTCTCTATCATATTCCTCTCTATCATTCTCCCCTCTATCATATTCCTCTCTATCATTCTCCCCTCTATCATATTCCTCTCTATCATATTCCCTCTATTATATTACTCTCTATCATATTCCTCTCTATCATAATCCTCTCTATCATATTCCCCTCTTTCATATTCCTCTCTATCATTTTACCCTCTATCATATTCCTCTCTATCATATTCCTCTCTATCATTTTACCCTCTATCATATTCCTTATATATTATATTCCGCTCTATCATTTTCGTCTGTATTTAATTCCCCTCTATCATATTCCCCTATTTCATATTCCCTTTATCTTTTCCCTCTATTTCATATCCCCCTCTTATTACATTCCTCTAAATCATATTCCTCTCTATTGTATTCCTCTATCATTTTTCTCTATTTCATGTTCCCTCTCTCATATTCACCTCTATCATGTGCCTCTATAATATTCCCTCTATGGCTGCTTCGAGTGATGTATTGTTGTCTCTACCTTCTTGTTTGTTTTGCTGTTGTCTGTGCCCAACAATGTATGTGCCTTGTTTTGTGCTGCTGCCATGTTGTGTTGCCTCCATGTTGTTGTCATGTTGTGTTGCTAACATGTTGTGTTGCTGCCATGCTATGTTGTCATCTTAGGTCTCTCATGATATAGATGTGTGTACTGCAAAATGACCTCCAGCAGGCCACAAATGTGCATGTGTCAGCATATGGTCTCACAAGGGGTCTGAGGATCTCATCTCGGTACCTAATGGCAGTCAGGCTACCTCTGGCGAGCACATGGAGGGCTGTGCGGCCCCACAAAGAAATGCCACCCCACACCATGACTGACCCACCGCCAAACCGGTCATGCTGGAGGATGTTGCAGGCAGCAGAACGTTCTCCACGGCGTCTCCAGACTCTGTCACGTCTGTCACATGTGCTCATGTGCTCAGTGTGAACCTGCTTTCATCTGTGAAGAGCACAGGGCGCCAGTGGCGAATTTGCCAATCTTGGTGTTCTCTGGCAAATGCCAAACGTCCTGCACGGTGTTGGGCTGTAAGCACAACCCCCACCTGTGGACGTCGGGCCCTCATACCACCCTCATGGAGGCTGTTTCTGATCGTTTGAGCAGACACATGCACATTTGTGGCCTGCTGGAGGTCATTTTGCAGGGCTCTGGCAGTGCTCCTCCTTGCACAAAGGCGGAGGTAGCGGTCCTGCTGCTGGGTTGTTGCCCTCCTACGGCCTCCTCCACGTCTCCTGATGTACTGGCCTGTCTCCTGGTAGCGCCTCCATGCTCTGGACACTACGCTGACAGACACAGCAAACCTTCTTGCCACAGCTCGCATTGATGTGCCATCCTGGATGAGCTGCACTACCTGAGCCACTTGTGTGGGTTGTAGACTCCGTCTCATGCTACCACTAGAGTGAAAGCACCGCCAGCATTCAAAAGTGACCAAAACATCAGCCAGGAAGCATAGGAACTGAGAAGTGGTCTGTGGTCACCACCTGCAGCTCATTGTATATCATATTCCGCTCTATCATTTTTGTCTGTATTTAATTCCCCTCTATCATATTCCCCTATTTCATATTCCCTTTATCTTTTCCCTCTATTTCATATTCCCCTCTTATTACATTCCTCTAAATCATATTCCTCTGTCATATTCCTCTCTATTGTATTCCTCTATCATTTTTCTCTATTTCATATTCCCTATCTCATATTCTCCTCTATCATGTGCCTCTATAATATTCCCTCCATGGCTGCTTCGAGTGATGTATTGTTGTCTCTACCTTCTTGTCTGTTTTGCTGTTGTCTGTGCCCAACAATGTATGTGCCTTGTTTTGTGCTGCTGCCATGTTGTGTTGCCTCCATGTTGTTGTCATGATGTGTTGCTAACATGTTGTGTTGTCATGTGTTGCTGCCATGCTATGTTGTCATCTTAGGTCTCTCATGATGTAGATGTGTATATTGTCCTATATTTTCATTTCATGTATTTATATTTTTAATCCCAGCCCCCATCCCCGCAGAAAGCCTTTTGCCTTTTGGTAGGCCGTCATTGTAAATAAGAATTTGTTCTTAACTGACTTGCCTAGTAAAATGAAGGTTAAATAAAATAAAATAAATAAAACATCATATCATATATTCCCCTCAATCATATTCCTCTCTATTATATTCCTCTCTATCATATTCCCCTTTATCATATTCCTCTCTATCGTATTCCCCTTTATCATATTTGTCTGTATCATATTCCTCTCTATCATATTCCTCTCTATCATATTCCACTTTATAATTTTCCTCTATATCATATTAATCTCTATCATATTCCTCTTTATCATATTCCTCTCTATCAAATCCTCTATCATATTCCTCTCTATCATATTCATCTCTATCATATTCCTCTCTATCAAACCCTCTCTATCATATTCCTCTCTATCATATTCCTCTCTATCATATTCCTCGCTATCATATTCCGCACTACCCTCCACCCATCCTCGTCATCCCTTTCCATCCTCATCATCTCAGCACAGCTACGCTCCATCGGGTCAATTTGGAACTCAACATTTTAACAGTGCAACACTCCCCAGATTTGTGAAAAGTAAACATTGTGTGTTTATACTGTGTTATACAGTATGCCTTGACAAAAATCAAACAGAGAGTAAACCTGTTCAATTAAAAAGTTTTATTCCTTTTTTCATTGCATGCAAAAATACAGTATCCCTCCCTGCTCTCTCTCTCTATTACCCAGTATGCTCATCCATCTTCAAGCTTTCATCCTTTCCCTGCTCTTCTATCACCCTCTTAGTTCCACCTCCAGCTGGCTCTTTTTCTTCTTCTCCAGTCTCTTCCTCTCCTCTTTCCTCATCTTTTCTCTCTTCTTCTCCTCCTTTTCTTGAATCTTTCTCTCCATCTCCAGGAACTCAGCTTGAGCTTTCTCTCTCTTTTTCAGCTCCTCAGAACACTTCTTCTCTTTCTTAATCCTGTCTTTCATCGTGTCATTATGTATCTTCATCAGCCCCTCTAACCTCTTTTTCTCTGCCCTTTCCTCCTCTTTTCTTTCCTTCTCTCTCTTTTTCTGTTCTAACTTCTCCCTCTTTTCCTCAGCCTTCATGACTTTCTTCTGCTGTTTCTCTCTCTCATTCATCTCTTTCTTCTCCCTCTTTATTTTCTCCTGCTCCTTGTTTTTCATCCCCTTTCTCTCTTTCTCATCATCTTTCAACTTCTTATTCAGTTTCGTATTCTTCAAAAACGGGATTTTCTGCATGTGGTTCCTGACCAGAAAGCCCACTCTTCCCAGGATGGTCTCTGCTCTCTCTGATGAAAACATCCCATTGGAGTTCTTGGAATGGGCACAGTCCGCCTCACGCTTCCATCCCTCCCTCGGTCTCACCTCCTCCTTGACGCTCCTCTCTTCACTCTCAAGTTCAATATCTGTCCAATAATCCTGACAGGAAGACATTGACTCTAGATGTAATATTGTTCCAATGTGGCACATTCAATACACATTTGAGTGATCAACATACAATGATGGCCTCATGGGGCACACAATTTGGAGGACAGTAATTAAGGTCCTTTGTTTTTTTGTATCCCCATTATATTTTACAATACTCATAGATGTTCTTCCTGGGTCCATACTAAACGTAATACAAATGTTAACCCTAGTGAGGGGTGATGGCTCATACTATGAGCAAAGAGCAGCAAGGTTGGGGTCAATTCCAGTCAATTCCAGTCAATTCAAGAAGAACTCTAAAATTCCAAATCTCTTCAATGCTTTGAATTGAAATGGAACTGACCCCAACCCTGTAAAATTGTAGTGTAAAATAGGACACCTACCTTTGCCTCTTCCAGGGTCCAGGTCCTGGGTTCATCATTGTGGGTTGCCAGAGTTAAGTTAACATCTGGGACCAGCTGGTGAGCGTGAGGGCAGAGATCTACCTCTTCCCTCGTGCCCTTCACTTTCTGCTCTGCCTCCTTGTGGTCCTTGTCATGGATGCATGCCAGGCTTGGAGGAAGTGCTAGGACAGGGCTTTTATCACCTGTCAGTTCCTCTCTCTTGACAGTGGATGCAACTGCACTTGCCTCTGTGTCAACTGAGCACTCTGTGTTGTCCTCAACTGTCTCCTCTGGCAGTTGGTGGTCGTTGTTGTAGTGGAGGCATGGCAGAACTGAAGGACTTTTTTCACTCCAAGTGTAAATGACGTCAGTTGCCTCTGTGTCGACTGAGCACTCTGTGTTGTCCTCAACTGTCTCCCATAGCTCTTTGTGGTCAATGCTGTGGGTGCAGGACAGCCTTAGAGGCAGTACTGCGGGTGCAGGAGGACTTATATCAGCCGAAACCTCCTCTTGGAGGACAGTGGACACGGAAGCGGCTGCTTCACTGGCAACTGGACACGTGTCCTCTACTGCCTCCTCTGGCAGTTTGTAGTCATTGTCAAAGACAAGTGGCAGACTTGAAGGCAGCACTGAGGGAAGACGTGTAGCTGCCGATGGATCCTCTCTATTAACAACTGATGCTTCTGTGGAAACTGAGCACTCAGTGGCGCCCTCTATCGTCTCCTCTGGCTGCTTATGGTCATTGTCCAAAATGTGTGACAAGCTTGGAGGCAGCCTTGGAGCAGGGCTTTTATCACCCAACAGGTCCTCTCCCTGGACAATGGATGTGTCTACAGCGATCTCTGTGGCAAGGGAGGACTCGGTGGCGTCCTCTTTTTGCTCCTTTGTCAGTTTGTGGTCAGAGGCTCGGATACATGGCAAGCTTGGAGGCAGTGCTGCGGGGACAGGAGGGCTTTGATCAGCTGCCATGTCCTCTTTGAGGTGAGTGGACACATCATTGGCTGTTTCACTGGCAACTGGACATTTGTTGGTTCCCTCTACTGCCGACCCTGGCAGCTTGTAGTCAATGTGAAAGACAGGTGGCAGACTTGGAGGCAGCATTGGGACAGGGCATTTAGCTGCTGATCTGTCCACTCCATCAACAGTAGCTGTGCCTGAAGTGGCCTCTGTAGCACCTGAGACCTCATAGGCATCCTCTACTGTCTGCTCTGGAGGCATGAAGTCATCGTCAAAGACTGATGGCAGGCATGGAGGCAGCACTGAAGGAAGACTTCTATCTGCCCATCGGTTCTCTCTCTTGACAGTGGCTGTGCCTGCAGTGGCCTCTTTGGCAACTCGGCACTCTGTGGCTGAAACAGCAGGCTGGGAGGTTTCCGGGACGTTGAATGAATTGCCAATGAACCGCTGATTCAGTGGTGGGAGGGAGAAAGGATAGAATCTGTCCTCTTCCTTGATATTAGATTTTGCAACTGGAGCAACTGAGACCTCAGTGGTTCCCTCGACTGTCTGCTGTGGTGGAATGGAGTCATCGTTAAAGAAGTGTGGCAGGTATCGAAGCAGCATTGAGGAAAGATGTGTATCTGTCGATAAGTCCTCTCTTTTACCAGTACATACATCTGCAATGGCCTCTGTGGCAACTGGGCACTCAGCAGGGACAAAGTATGAAAATACAATGAACCGCTGTGCATCCTGAGCGCGTATGGCCAATTGAGAGGGGGGATGCAACATGGTTGGTATAGCCCTCCGATTGGTGAAAGCCAGCGGTGGGAGGGAGTCAATACAGGGAGCCATGAACTCAGTGAGTGGACGGTTGGTCACATCTCTCACATTCTGCGGGAGAAAAAAAACTGACATGTGATCATATTTGCTACATAAATACTTTATGAATCAATGCTATTTACTTATACATCACATATACAGTGCCTTCGGAAAGTATTCAGACCCCTTCACTTTTTCCACATTTTGTTACCTTACGGCCTTATTCTAAAAATGATTAAATCGTTTTCCCCCCTCTTCAATCTACACACAATAGCCCATAATGACAGAGCAAAAACAGAATCGTTCCAAATTCATTACAAAAATAATTTGGAATATCACATTTACATAAGTATTCAGACCCTTTACTCAGTACTTTGTTCAAGCACCTTTGGCAGCGATTACAGCATAGAATCTTTTTGGGTATTACGCTACAAGCTTGGCAATCTTGTGTTTGGGGAATTCTCCCATTCTTCTCTAAAGATCCTCTCAATCTAAGTTACGTTGGATGAGGAGATTTTCTGCACAGCTATTTTCCGGTCTCTCCAGAGATGTTCGATCCGGTTCAAGTCCAGACTCTGGCTGGGCCACTCAAGGACATTCAGAGACTTGTCCCGAAGCCACTCCTGCATTGTCTTGGCTTTGTACTTAGGGTCATTGTTCTGTTGGAAGGTGAACCTTCACCCCAGTCTGAGGTCCTGAGTCTTCTGGAGCAGGTTTTCATCAAGGATCTCCCTGTACTTTGCTCTGTTCATCTTTGCCTCAATCCTGACAAGTCTCACATTCCCTGCTGCTGAAAAACATCCCCACAGCATGATGCTGCCACCACCATGCTTCACCGAAGGGATTGTGGCAGATTTCGTCCAGACGTGACGCTTGGCATTGGGGCCAAAGAGTTCAATCTTGGTTTCATCAGAGCAGAGCATCTTGTTTCTCATGGTCTGAGAGTCTTTAGGTGCCTTTTGGCAAACTCCAAGAGGGCTGTCATGTGCCTTTTACTGAGGAGTGGCTTCCATCTGGCCACTCTACCTTAAAGGCCTGATTGGTGGAGTGCTGCAGAGATGGTTGTCCTTCTGGAATGTTCTCCCATCTCCACAGAGGAACTCTAGAGCTCTGTCAGTCACCATCTGGTTCTTGGTCACCTCCCTGACCAAGGCTCTTCTCCCCCGGTTGCTCAGTTTGGCTGGGCGGCCAGCTCTAGGAAGAGTCTTGGTGGTTCCAAACGTCTTCCATTTAAGAATGATGGAGAACAGTGCGTTCTTGGGGACCATCAATGTTGCAGCGACTTTTTGGTACCCTTCCCCAGATCTGTGCCTCGACACAATCCTGTCTCGGAGCTCTACGGACAACTCCTTCGACCTCATGGTTTGGTGTTTGCTCTGACATGCACTGTCAACTGTGGGACCTTATATAGACAGGTGTGTGTCTTTCCAAATAATGTCCAATCAGTTGAATGTACTGCTGGTGGATTCCAATCATGTTGCAGAAACATCTCAAGGACAATCAGTGGATGAACAGGATGAACATGAGCTATATTTACAGTCTCATAGCAAAGGGTCTGAATACTTATGTAAAAAAGGTATTTCAACATTTCTAAAAACCTGTTTTTGCTTTGTCAATATGGGGTATTGTTTGTAGATTGCTGAGAATTTGCATTTATTTAATACATTTAAAATAAGGCTGTTAAGTCACAGATGCTCTGCACCAGTCTGTACCAACCCTGGGTCTTCTAGCCAATGGGTCAACTAAGTGTAAATATACATGTCCCACACCCAGCATAACATCTGACATTTTAGACATTTAGCAGATGCTTTTATCCAGGACGACTTACAGTTAGTGCATTCAACTCAATAAGATAACGAGGTGGGAGAACCATATAATCCTGATATGAAGGTCTACTAGAGATCGCTTGGTCTTGTAATTTATATTTTTTTAAAGATAACCATAAGAACTGAGGACTATGTACATAACAATACTCAGACAGAGAGACAGACACGATACAACACAAGAGAAGATATCAGACCAAATATTGTTAGCTTACATTTCATGGCATATCGCACATTTTGCCCGTATATTAACATGTATTTGCTTTAATCAATATTGTTGAATAGAACTCTAGTCAACTTTAGTTGGTCTTGTTACCTCCTCAATCAGGCTTGGCATTTTCCTCGTCTCAAACCAAATCCTCTTCATTTCCTTCTCCTGCTCCCTCTGGATCTGCCACACCAGAGCCAAAATACATAACGTTGTAGTAAGTGGAGTGCTGCTCACCAAAGAATAATGCATCTCTTTACAATGTGCACACATTTTCTTCCCAGCTACTTACATTGAAGCAAGTGACAATCCTGATCCAGAGATGATTACGCAATAGGCCTATCTGAATTACTAGTAAAAAGTTGGCTACTGGAATAGCGACCAAGCTCAAATGAATTAGTTTAGGCTGTACCTATCATTATGTGCACAATATTCTTTATGACATCATCATTGTGATGGAAGGCGTTGCCATTGGAGATGACAAAGCACATCACAGACTTTAAAAAGAAAACTTCAGTCTCTCTCTGTACCTTACTACTGAGCCTTATTCAACCCCCCCCCCCCCCCCCCCCCCCATCATGTAACTCCACTCCATATTGGGCCTGGTTCTCACAAACCACACTAATCACTTATATCATGTCATTCAAAAAAAGGTTTGGGATAGAAAATGACTCTATATCCATGCAGGATGTAACTTATTGTACAGTTTCATCTATTTTATAAAACAAGGAGGGAAACACTCCAGTCTTCTCTTTGAGTGCCCCTTTGTGCACCTTCATTTAAAGAGGTCTATCAATTCAACCATTTGAAATGGATGACCATTCAATTAAGAAAAGCTGATTTTCATTAGCAATTTAGCAACTACAAATTGGTTAGGCCTACTTGTTTTTTTACAGAACCTTCCCTTTTGGTACAATATTATTGAGATAATTCATTACAATATAGGTTGTTATTAACACAGAGAGAGGGTTTTCTTTCATCAATATAATGATTTGCC
The DNA here is from genome assembly GCF_016432855.1 of Salvelinus namaycush. Lineage (NCBI taxonomy): Eukaryota > Metazoa > Chordata > Actinopteri > Salmoniformes > Salmonidae > Salvelinus > Salvelinus namaycush. The sequence goes on from NC_052346.1 coordinate 13,474,867, forward strand.
ATTAGCCTGGCTCACTACAACAACTAACATGCCATCTCAGGTGTCAGGATGAACCATTTTCTCACAAAAAAAGGATTCAAGCAAACTGTCTCTCGTCAACAGTTTCTCTTGTCAACATGATTTCATGTTATGCCTACTTAAAAGGTCATGTTAGCACACAAGTAATTTGAAGTAGTTAGTCTACAGAATCATAGTTATTCAGTAAGTTATATTACAACCTACCTCTCAAGTAAGCAGTGTGTTCTCTCTCTAATGAAATAGGACATGAATAATCTGTCAGTGGTTCATTGAATCAGTCTCTTTGCACTGTTCTGTTTGTCTGTACAACAGCTAACCTCCCAGAATCAGAATCTTGTGATGTCACAATGAAGGCCTCGTTGCCATGATTACCCACAGAAGCTCTCATGTGTAATCAAATGCTGGAACAATTCACTTTTTTTAACCTATGCAGCACAGTCATAACTAATATTTACATTGAATCCATGTAACCACATTTTTTTATTCAATTAAAATGCTCTACCTCATATCAAATGGTTGACCATTCATAATACAGGTGTTTTGACTAATTCAAAGTCAATGTGTTTTAGATATCACAACTAGCATCCAGGTTTACTTAGGTTACTTGTTTGATCTCAGCCTACCACTAATATCAATGTTTCTCATCATCCTTAATAACATATGTAGGCTACCTAACTACAGTAAGACAAGTCTTCCATAGTCTATGCCAACTCAGTAACAAAGTTCCATCAAATGAGGCTTTAAGAAAACATCTCTCTTCAATGGCCTCAGCTCTTAGCCATATGATCAACAAGGTCAAATTCAGCACTAAAATCAAGAAGCGGCTCACCCACAAGTTTATCTTGGTCAAGTGACCTGAGTCATTAATGGGTTAAATCAACTAGAGCTGTTGCAGTCGAGGGATCTTTACGGTACGCATGCTGGTAGAGAAATAAGATGTGCTGGATGTGTAATTATCTAGGCCTAAAACACTTGATTGAAGAGGAGGTGTCCCTGAATTCTTGTATTGTAGTTTAATATATTATTCATTAAGGAAATCAATATCAGCTGACTATAGAACAGTAGTTTTAGACCTGCCAACAGGGCCCATTGTTTAAAAACCTTTCTGAAATGTTTCTTATCCATGTCTTTCCAGTTGATCTAACCAATCAGACTCAAGAGCATCACACATTCCTCCATTCATTCCCCTCTATCATATTCTTCTATCATATTCAGTGGCGACTCGTCATTCAGGGCAGGTGGGGCTTAGCCACACATTTATAGCAAAAAACTGGCTTTCCTGTTTTGCATGTTATTTTGACATTAATACATGTCACATATCAGTTTGTGAACAATGTAAATATATATATACAGTAACAGTCAAAGGTTTGGACACACCTACTCATTCAAGTTTTTCTTCTTCTACATTGTAGAATAATAGTGAAGACATAAAACTATGAAATAACACATATGGAATCATGTAGTAAAATAAAAAGTGGTATACAAATGAAAATATGTTTTATATTGGAGATTCTTCAAAGTAGCCACCTTTTGCCTTGATAACAGCTTTGTACACTCTTGGCATTCTCTCAACCAGCTTCATGAGGTAGTCATCTGGAATGCATTTTAATGAACAAGTGTGCCTTGTTAAAAGTTAATTTGAGGAATTTCTTTCCTTTTTAATGCGTTTGAGCCAATCAATTGTGTTGTGACAAGGTATGGGTGGTATACAGAAGATAGCCCTATTTGGGGGAAAAAAGGCCATATTATGGCAAGAATAGCTCAAATAAGCAAAGAGAAATGACAGTCCATCATTACTTTAAAACATGAAGATCAGACAATCAGGAAAATGTCAAGAACATCAAGCGCTATGATGGAACTGGCTCTCATGAGGACTGCCACAGGAAAGGAAGACCCAGAGATACCTCTGCTGCAGAGGATAAGTTCGTTAGAGTTACCAGCCTCAGAAATTGCAGCCCAAATAAATGCTTCACAGAGTTCAAGTAACAGACACATCTCAACATCATCTCTTCAGAGGAGGATGCGTGAATCAGGCCTTCATGGTCGAATTTCTACAAAGAAACCACTACTAAAGGACACCAATAAGAAGAAGAGAATTGCTTGGGCCAAGAAACACAAGAAATAGACTTTAGACCAATGGAAATCTGTCCTTTGGTCTGATCAGTCCAAATTTGAGATTTTGGTTCCAACCGCCGTGTCTTTGTGAGACGCAGAGTAGGTGAACGGATGATCTCCGCATATGTAGTTCCCAGCCTGAATCATGAAGGAGGAGGTGTGATGGTGTGGGAGTGCATTACTGGTGAAACTGTCTGTGATTTATTTAGAATTCAACCACACTTAACCAGCATGGCTACCACAGCATTCTGCAGCGATCCACCATCCCATTTAGTTTGCGTTTAGTGGAACTATAATTTGTTTTCAACAGGACAATGACCCAACACACCTCTAGGCTGTGTCGTAGCTGAATCAGAATGAGTTAGGTAACATAGATAAATAAGATGTTTTATTTATCTTATACTTGTCATTAGAATGTCTTCTTTTGGACTATACTGTTGGCAGTTGCATTTTCCTTTCTCCTCTAGGGAAAAGTCACTTGGGGCCCAGAGAGGGGAGAGGTCAGGCTTGTCTTTTACATATCTGGTAATATGCAGAATATCAGAAAGGGAGAAGTCAGGTTTGAACATTGTCTTTCATAGGTGAATATATCTGTGAAACCATGTGAAGGGCTCCACTATGTCTGTACTCCAGTCACTCCCTCCTTTTCCCATTGGGGGGAGGAGTATGGCAGTGTCTGGAACCATTATACCACCCCTCTGATGTTGAACTTATCTTTCATAGTATATGACCTAGAGGTTCACTCCCCTTTGTCACGTTCGTCTTCCTCCTCGTCTGAGGAGGAGCAGTTGGAAGGATCGGAGGACCAAAATGCAGCGTGGTATGTGTTCATCATGAATTTAATAAACAGAGAACACTGAACAAACTATACAAAACAATAAACAAACAACGAACGTGAAGCTATATAAGAAATGTGCTGACACAAGCATCTAACATAGACAATCACCCACAACCCACAATGACAAAACAGGCTACCTAAATATGGTTCCCAATCAGAGACAACGACTAACACCTGCCTCTGACTGAGAACCATATCAGGCCAAACACAGAAACAGACAAACTAGACATACAACATAGAATGCCCACTCAGATCACACCCTGACCAAACAAAACATAGAAACATACAAAGCAAACTATGGTCAGGGACACCCTTAGTGTGCTTCTCCAGGAGTGGGAAGAAGAGGGGGTGTATTTGAGATGGGTGTATCTAGAATTGACTATTGATATATGCCATTGGATGAGGTAATGTTTTGGTCCTAAGAAGTACCAAGAACGAGATTAGAACCTCGTCTAAGAGACCAAACTGAACGATAATTTATAGCTAATGCTATCTGGCTATGGGATACTCCTCTTTCAAGTAAAAGGCCCTTTGTGAAGTTCCTAAGATCTGTGGTTCGTCATGTGAGTTGAGAGGGGTGTATCTTGGCTATAAAAGATACTAAGAATTATTTTGTAAGCACTCTCAGAGAATTCATTTATAGACACTGAATTGATCTGAGAATCAAAGGGCTATGGTGAAGCTCATATAATTAAAGATGGACTATAACTCTGACTTGTGTGTGGTTTGTAAACTCTCATCATTTACTAATACAGGAAATTACCACGACAGCTGTGTAAGGGCTATTTGACCAAGAAGGAGAGTGATGGAGTGCTGCATCAGATGACCTGGTCCACAATCACCCAACCTCAACCCAATTGAGATGGTTTGGAATGAGTGATTCGTGCTTTTTTTGTTGTTGAGTTCCCAGTTTTCTTGAAGGCACCATGAATCCAGAAAATGCCAGACTTTGATGACAAAGTTTGGTGACAAAATTTGCCCACGATGGACCGCCTCGCGATCCTCCTGTTCAAGTGAGCACAGCACAACAAGGTGAGTCCAAAAATGTATTGTATGCTGCTACATAAATGACGTAATATGGCAGGGAGATATATATACTGCAGCTAAGAAAGTAAGCTGTTAGTAGCCCATGTGCCTCACCGAATGAACAAACTATTTCGCTGCCAGACAAGGCTTTGCTGATAGCCAGGTGCAATATTGGTAAGGTGTTGGGACTGCTGTTGGGACTCTGCTGTTGGGACAGCTTTATGTAGGCTCTAACAGTTTGTGGGCACCGCTTTTCACTGTTGTAGTGCAATTAATGTATTGTTTAGTGTTGGGTAGTGGTTTTGCTGGCATGCATCCCACATTGATCATATTCCCTCTTTCATATCCCCCTCTAACATATTCCGGGTGTTATATTCCCCTCTATCATATTCCCTCTATCATATTCCAGCTATCATATTCCCCTCTATCATATCCCCCTCTATCATATTCCGGGAATTATATTCCCCTCAATCATATTCCCTCTATCTTATTCCAGCTATCATATTCCCCTCTATCATATCCCCCTCTATCATATTCCGGGAATTATATTCCCCTCCATCATATTCCTCTCCATCATATTCCTCTCTATCATATTCCCCTCTATCATATTCCTCTTTATCAAATTCCCCTCTAACATATTCCTCTCTATCATATTCCTCTCTATCATATCCCCCTCTATCATATTAACCTCTATCATGTTCCCCTCTATCATATTCCCCTCTATCATACCAACCTCTATCATATTCCTCTCTATCATATTCCCCTCTATCATATTCCCCTCTATCATATTCCCTCTATTATATTCCTCTCTATCATATTCCTCTCTATCAAATTCCCCTCTATCATATTCCCCTCTATCATATTCCTCTCTATCATATTTCTCTCTATCATAATCCTCTCTATCATATTCCCCTCTATCATATTCCTAACTATCATATTCCTCTCTATCATATTCCTCTCTATCATTTTATCCTCTATCATATTCCTTATATATCATATTCTGCTCTATCATTTTTGTCTGTATTTAATTCCCCTCTATCATATTCCCCTATTTCATATTCCCTTTATCTTTTCCCTCTATTTCATATTCCCCTCTTCTTACATTCCTCTAAATCATATTCCTCTCTATTGTATTCCTCTATCATTTTTCTCTATTTCATATTCCCTCTCTCATATTCCCCTCTGTCATGTGCCTCTATCATATTCCCTCTATGGCTGCTTCGAGTGATGTATTGTTGTCTCTACCTTCTTGTCTGTTTTGCTGTTGTCTGTGCCCAACAATGTATGTGCCTTGTTTTGTGCTGCTGCCATGTTGTGTTGCCTCCATGTTGTTGTCATGTTGTGTTGCTAACATGTTGTGTTGTCATGTGTTGCTGCCATGCTATGTTGTCATCTTAGGTCTCTCATGATGTAGATGTGTGTATTGTCCTATATTTTAATTTAATGTATTTATATTTTTAATCCCAGCCCCCAGCCCCCATCCCCGCAGAAAGCCTTTTGCATTTTGGTAGGCCGTCATTGCAAAAAAGAATTTGTTCTTAACTGACTTGCCGAGTAAAATGAAGGTTAAATGAAATAAAATAAATAAACCATCATATTCCCCTCAATCATATTCCTCTCTATCATATTCCTCTCTATCATATTCCACTTTATAATTTTCCTCTATATCATATTAATCTCTATCATATTCCCCTCTATCATATTCCTCTCTATCATATTAACCTCTATCAAATTAACCTCTATCATATTCCTCTCTATCATATTCCTCTCTATCATATTCCTCTCTATCATATTCCTCTCTATCATAATCCTCTCTATCAAATTAACCTCTATCATAATCCTCTCTATCATATTAAACTCTATCATATTCCTCTCTATCATATTCCTCTCTATCATATTCCTTTCTATCATATTCCCCTCTATCATATTCCTCTCTATCATATTCCTCTCTATCATATTCCCCTCTATCATATTCCTCTCTATCATATTCCCCTCTATCATATTCCTCTCTATCATATTCCTCTCTTTCATATTCCTCTCTATCATATTCCCCTCTATCATATTCCTCTCTATCATATTCCCCTCTATCATATTCCTCTCTATCATATTCCTCTCTATCATATTCCTCTCTATCATGTTCCTCTCTATCATATTCCTCTCTATCATATTCCTTTCTATCATATTCCTCTCTATCATATTCCTCTCTATCATATTCCTCTCTATCATATTCCTCTCTATCATATTCCTCTCTATCATGTTCCTCTCTATCATATTCCTCTCTATCATATTCCTTTCTATCATATTCCTCTCTATCATATTCTTTTCTATCATATTCCTCTCTATCATATTCCTCTCTATCATATTCCTCTCTATCATATTCCTCTCTATCATATTCCCCTCTATCATATTCCTCTCTATCATATTCCTCTCTATCATATTCCTCTCTATCATATTCCCCTCTATCATATTCCTCTCAATCATATTCCCCTCTATCATATTCCTCTCTATCATATTCCTCTCTATCATATTCCTCTCTATCATATTCCTCTCTATCATATTCCTCTCTATCATATTCCTCTCTATCATATTCCCCTCTATCATATTTCTCTCTATCATATTCCTCTCTATCATATTCCTCTCTATCATAATCCTCTCTATCATATTCCTCGCTATCATTTTACCCTCTATCATATTCCTCTCTATCATATTCCTCTCTATCATATTCCTCTCTATCATATTCCCCTCTATCATATTCCTCTCTATCATATTCCCCTCTATCATATTCCTCTCTATCATATTCCTCTCTATCATATTCCTCTCTATCATGTTCCTCTCTATCATATTCGTCTCTATCATATTCCTTTCTATCATATTCCTCTCTATCATATTCCTCTCTATCATATTCCTCTCTATCATGTTCCTCTCTATCATAATCCTCTCTATCATATTCCTTTCTATCATATTCCTCTCTATCATATTCCTCTCTATCATATTCCTCTCTATCATATTCCTCTCTATCACATTCCCCTCTATCATATTCCTTTCTATCATATTCCTCTCTATCATATTCCTTATGTATCATATTCCGCTCTATCATTTTCATCTGTATTTATTTCCCCTCTATCATATTCCCTTTATCTTTTCCCTCTATTTCATATTCCCCTCTTATTACATTCCTCTATATCACATTCCTCTGTCATATTCCTCTCTATTGTATTCCTCTATCATTTTTCTCTATTTCATATTCCCTTTATCATATTCCCCTCTGTCATGTGCCTCTATAATATTCCCTCTATGGCTTCTTCGAGTGATGTATTGTTGTCTCTACCTTCTTGTCTGTTTTGCTGTTGTCTGTGCCCAACAATGTATGTGCCTTGTTTTGTGCTGCTGCCATGTTGTGTTGCCTCCATGTTGTTGTCATGTTGTGTTGCTAACATGTTGTGTTGTCATGTGTTGCTGCCATGCTATGTTGTCATCTTAGGTCTCTCATGATGTAGTGCTGTGTTGTCTCTCTTGTCGTGATGTGTGTATTGTCCAATATTTTCATTTAATGTATTTATATTTTTAATCCCAGCCCCCATCCCCGCAGAAAGCCTTTTGCCTTTTGGTAGGCCGTCATTGTAAATAAGAATTTGTTCTTAACTGACTTGCCTAGTAAAATGAAGGTTAAATGAAATAAAATAAATAAAACATCATATTCCCCTCTATCATATTCCCCTTTATCATATTCCTCTCTATCATATTCCCCTTTATCATTTTCCTCTCCATCATATTAATCTCTATCATATTCCCCTCTATCATATTCCTCTCTATCATATTCCCCTCTATCATATTCCTCTCTATCATATTCCTCTCTATCATATTCCCCTCTATCATATACCTCTCTATCATATTCCCCTCTATCATATTCCTCTCTATCATATTCCTCTCTATCATATTCCTCTCTATCATATTCCCCTCTATCATATACCTCTCTATCATATTCCCCTCTATCATATTCCTCTCTATCATATTCCTCTCTATCATATTCCTCTCTATCATATTCCCCTCTATCATATTCCTCTCTATCATATTCCTCTCTATCATATTCCTTTCTATCATATTCCTCTCTATCATATTCTTTTCTATCATATTCCTCTCTATCATATTCCCCTCTATCATATTCCTCTCTATCATATTCTCTTCTATCACATTCCTCTCTATCATATTCCTCTCTATCATATTCCCCTCTATCATATTCCTTTCTATCATATTCCTTTCTATCATATTCCTTTCTATCATATTCCTCTCTATCATATTCCTTATATATCATATTCCGCTCTATCATATTCCCCTCTATCATATTCCTCTCTATCATATTCCACTCTATCATATTCCCCTCTATCATATTCCCTTCTATCATATTCCCCTCTATCATATTCCTCTCTATCATATTCCTCTCTATCATATTCCCCTCTATCATATTCCTCTCTATCATATTCCTCTCTATCATATTCCCTTCTATCATATTCCCCTCTATCATATTCCTCTCTATCATATTCCCCTCTATCATATTCCCCTCTATCATATTACCCTCTATCATATTCCCCTCTATCATATTCCTCTCTATCATATTCCTCTCTATCAAATCCTCTATCATATTCCTCTCTATCATATTCCTCTCTATCATATTCCTCTCTATCATATTCCTCTCTATCATATTCCTCTCTATCATATTCCTCTCTATCATATTCCGCACTACCCTCCACCCATCCTCGTCATCCCTTTCCATCCTCATCATCTCAGCACAGCTACGCTCCATCGGGTCAATTTGGAACTCAACATTTTAACAGTGCAACACTCCCCAGATTTGTGAAAAGTAAACATTGTGTGTTTATACTGTGTTATACAGTATGCCTTGACAAAAATCAAACAGAGAGTAAACCTGTTCAATTAAAACATTTTATTCCTTTTTTCATTGCATGCAAAAATACAGTATGCCTCCCTGCTCTCTCTCTCTATTACCCAGTATGCTCATCCATCTTCAAGCTTTCATCCTTTCCCTGCTCTTCTATCACCCTCTTAGTTCCACCTCCAGCTTGCTCTTTTTCTTCTTCTCCAGTCTCTTCCTCTCCTCTTTCCTCATCTTTTCTCTCTTCTTCTCCTCCTTTTCTTGAATCTTTCTCTCCATCTCCAGGAACTCAGCTTGAGCTTTCTCTCTCTTTTTCAGCTCCTCAGAACACTTCTTCTCTTTCTTAATCCTGTCTTTCATCGTGTCATTATGTATCTTCATCAGCCCCTCTAACCTCTTTTTCTCTGCCCTTTCCTCCTCTTTTCTTTCCTTCTCTCTCTTTTTCTGTTCTAACTTCTCCCTCTTTTCCTCAGCCTTCATGACTTTCTTCTGCTGTTTCTCTCTCTCATTCATCTCTTTCTTCTCCCTCTTTATTTTCTCCTGCTCCTTGTTTTTCATCCCCTTTCTCTCTTTCTCATCATCTTTCAACTTCTTATTCAGTTTCGTATTCTTCAAAAACGGGATTTTCTGCATGTGGTTCCTGACCAGAAAGCCCACTCTTCCCAGGATGGTCTCTGCTCTCTCTGATGAAAACATCCCATTGGAGCTCTTGGAATGGGTACAGTCCGCCTCACGCTTCCATCCCTCCCTCGGTCTCACCTCCTCCTTGACGCTCCTCTCTTCACTCTCAAGTTCAATATCTGTCCAATAATCCTGACAGGAAGACATTGACTCTAGATGTAATATTGTTCCAATGTGGCACATTCAATACACATTTGAGTGATCAACATACAATGATGGCCTCATGGGGCACACAATTTGGAGGACAGTAATTAAGGTCCTTTGTTTTTTTGTATCCCCATTATATTTTACAATACTCATAGATGTTCTTCCTGGGTCCATACTAAACGTAATACAAATGTTAACCCTAGTGAGGGGTGATGGCTCATACTATGAGCAAAGAGCAGCAAGGTTGGGGTCAATTCCAGTCAATTCCAGTCAATTCAAGAAGAACTCTAAAATTCCAAATCTCTTCAATGCTTTGAATTGAAATGGAACTGACCCCAACCCTGTAAAATTGTAGTGTAAAATAGGACACCTACCTTTGCCTCTTCCAGGGTCCAGGTCCTGGGTTCATCATTGTGGGTTGCCAGAGTTAAGTTAACATCTGGGACCAGCTGGTGAGCGTGAGGGCAGAGATCTACCTCTTCCCTCGTGCCCTTCACTTTCTGCTCTGCCTCCTTGTGGTCCTTGTCATGGATGCATGCCAGGCTTGGAGGAAGTGCTAGGACAGGGCTTTTATCACCTGTCAGTTCCTCTCTCTTGACAGTGGATGCAACTGCACTTGCCTCTGTGTCAACTGAGCACTCTGTGTTGTCCTCAACTGTCTCCTCTGGCAGTTGGTGGTCGTTGTTGTAGTGGAGGCATGGCAGAACTGAAGGACTTTTTTCACTCCAAGTGTAAATGACGTCAGTTGCCTCTGTGTCGACTGAGCACTCTGTGTTGTCCTCAACTGTCTCCCATAGCTCTTTGTGGTCAATGCTGTGGGTGCAGGACAGCCTTAGAGGCAGTACTGCGGGTGCAGGAGGACTTATATCAGCCGAAACCTCCTCTTGGAGGACAGTGGACACGGAAGCGGCTGCTTCACTGGCAACTGGACACGTGTCCTCTACTGCCTCCTCTGGCAGTTTGTAGTCATTGTCAAAGACAAGTGGCAGACTTGAAGGCAGCACTGAGGGAAGACGTGTAGCTGCCGATGGATCCTCTCTATTAACAACTGATGCTTCTGTGGAAACTGAGCACTCAGTGGCGCCCTCTATCGTCTCCTCTGGCTGCTTATGGTCATTGTCCAAAATGTGTGACAAGCTTGGAGTCAGCCTTGGAGCAGGGCTTTTATCACCCAACAGGTCCTCTCCCTGGACAATGGATGTGTCTACAGCGATCTCTGTGGCAAGGGAGGACTCGGTGGCGTCCTCTTTTTGCTCCTTTGTCAGTTTGTGGTCAGAGGCTCGGATACATGGCAAGCTTGGAGGCAGTGCTGCGGGGACAGGAGGGCTTTGATCAGCTGCCATGTCCTCTTTGAGGTGAGTGGACACATCATTGGCTGTTTCACTGGCAACTGGACACTTGTTGGTTCCCTCTACTGCCGACCCTGGCAGCTTGTAGTCAATGTGAAAGACAGGTGGCAGACTTGGAGGCAGCATTGGGACAGGGCATTTAGCTGCTGATCTGTCCACTCCATCAACAGTAGCTGTGCCTGAAGTGGCCTCTGTAGCACCTGAGACCCCATAGGCATCCTCTACTGTCTGCTCTGGAGGCATGAAGTCATCGTCAAAGACTGATGGCAGGCATGGAGGCAGCACTGAAGGAAGACTTCTATCTGCCCATCGGTTCTCTCTCTTGACAGTGGCTGTGCCTGCAGTGGCCTCTTTGGCAACTCGGCACTCTGTGGCTGAAACAGCAGGCTGGGAGGTTTCCGGGACGTTGAATGAATTGCCAATGAACCGCTGATTCAGTGGTGGGAGGGAGAAAGGATAGAATCTGTCCTCTTCCTTGATATTAGATTTTGCCACTGGAGCAACTGAGACCTCAGTGGTTCCCTCGACTGTCTGCTGTGGTGGAATGGAGTCATCGTTAAAGAAGTGTGGCAGGTATCGATGCAGCATTGAGGAAAGATGTGTATCTGTCGATAAGTCCTCTCTTTTACCAGTACATACATCTGCAATGGCCTCTGTGGCAACTGGGCACTCAGCAGGGACAAAGTATGAAAATACAATGAACCGCTGTGCATCCTGAGCGCGTATGGCCAATTGAGAGGGGGGATGTAACATGGTTGGTATAGCCCTCCGATTGGTGAAAGCCAGCAGTGGGAGGGAGTCAATACAGGGAGCCATGAACTCAGTGAGTGGACGGTTGGTCACATCTCTCACATTCTGCGGGAGAAAAAAAACTGACATGTGATCATATTCGCTACATAAATACTTTATGAATCAATGCTATTTACTTATACATCACATATACAGTGCATTCGGAAAGTATTCAGACCCCTTCACTTTTTCCACATTTTGTTACCTTACGGCCTTATTCTAAAAATGATTAAATCGTTTTTCCCCTCTTCAATCTACACACAATAGCCCATAATGACAGAGCAAAAACAGAATCGTTCCAAATTCATTACAAAAATAATTTGGAATATCACATTTACATAAGTATTCAGACCCTTTACTCAGTACTTTGTTCAAGCACCTTTGGCAGCGATTACAGCATAGAAACTTTTTGGGTATTACGCTACAAGCTTGGCAATCTTGTGTTTGGGGAATTCTCCCATTCTTCTCTAAAGATCCTCTCAATCTAAGTTAGGTTGGATGGGGAGATTTTCTGCACAGCTATTTTCCGGTCTCTCCAGAGATGTTCGATCCGGTTCAAGTCCAGACTCTGGCTGGGCCACTCAAGGACATTCAGAGACTTGTCCCGAAGCCACTCCTGCATTGTCTTGGCTTTGTACTTAGGGTCATTGTCCTGTTGGAAGGTGAACCTTCACCCCAGTCTGAGGTCCTGAGTCTTCTGGAGCAGGTTTTCATCAAGGATCTCTCTGTACTTTGCTCTGTTCATCTTTGCCTCAACCCTGACAAGTCTCACATTCCCTGCTGCTGAAAAACATCCCCACAGCATGATGCTGCCACCACCATGCTTCACCGAAGGGATTGTGGCAGATTTCGTCCAGACGTGACGCTTGGCATTGGGGCCAAAGAGTTCAATCTTGGTTTCATCAGACCAGAGCATCTTGTTTCTCATGGTCTGAGAGTCTTTAGGTGCCTTTTGGCAAACTCCAAGAGGGCTGTCATGTGCCTTTTACTGAGGAGTGGCTTCCATCTGGCCACTCTACCTTAAAGGCCTGATTGGTGGAGTGCTGCAGAGATGGTTGTCCTTCTGGAATGTTCTTCCATCTCCACAGAGGAACCCTAGAGCTCTGTCAGTCACCATCTGGTTCTTGGTCACCTCCCTGACCAAGGCTCTTCTCCCCCGGTTGCTCAGTTTGGCTGGGCGGCCAGCTCTAGGAAGAGTCTTGGTGGTTCCAAACGTCTTCCATTTAAGAATGATGGAGAACAGTGCGTTCTTGGGGACCTTCAATGTTGCAGAGACTTTTTGGTACCCTTCCCCAGATCTGTGCCTCGACACAATCCTGTCTCGGAGCTCTACGGACAACTCCTTCGACCTCATGGTTTGGTGTTTGCTCTGACATGCACTGTCAACTGTGGGACCTTATATAGACTGGTGTGTGCCTTTCCAAATAATGTCCAATCAGTTGAATGTACAGCTGGTGGATTCCAATCATGTTGCAGAAACATCTCAAGGACGATCAGTGGAAACAGGATGAACATGAGCTATATTTACAGTCTCAAAGCAAAGGGTCTGTATACTTATGTAAAAAAGGTATTTCAACATTTCTAAAAAACTGTTTTTGCTTTGTCAATATGGGGTATTGTTTGTAGATTGCTGAGAATTTGCATTTATTTAATACATTTAAAATAAGGCTGTTAAGTCACAGATGCTCTGCACCAGTCTGTACCAACCCTGGGTCTTCTAGCCAATGGGTCAACTAAGTGTAAATATACATGTCCCACACCCAGCATAACATCTGACATTTTAGACATTTAGCAGATGCTTTTATCCAGGACGACTTACAGTTAGTGCATTCAACTCAATAAGATAACGAGGTGGGAGAACCATATAATCCTGATATGAAGGTCTACTAGAGATCGCTTGGTCTTGTAATTTATATTTTTTTAAAGACAAGATAACCATAAGAACTGAGGACTATGTACATAACAATACTCAGACAGAGAGACAGACACGATACAACACAAGAGAAGATATCAGACCAAATATTGTTAGCTTACATTTCATGGCATATCGCACATTTTGCCCGTATATTAACATGTATTTGCTTTAATCAATATTGTTGAATAGAACTCTAGTCAACTTTAGTTGGTCTTGTTACCTCCTCAATCAGGCTTGGCATTTTCCTCGTCTCAAACCAAATCCTCTTCATTTCCTTCTCCTGCTCCCTCTGGATCTGCCACACCAGAGCCAAAATACATAACGTTGTAGTAAGTGGAGTGCTGCTCACCAAAGAATAATGCATCTCTTTACAATGTACACACATTTTCTTCCCAGCTACTTACATTGAAGCAAGTGACAATCCTGATCCAGAGATGATTACGCAATAGGCCTATCTGAATTACTAGTAAAAAGTGTGCTACTGGAATAGCGACCAAGCTCAAATGAATTGATTTAGGCTGTTCCTATCATTATGTGCACAATATCCTTTATGACATCATCAAGGCGTTGCCATTGGAGATGACAAAGCACAACACAGACTTTAAAAAGAAAACTTCAGTCTCTCTCTGTACCTTACTACTGAGCCTTATTCAACCCCCCCCCCCCCCCCCCCCCCCCATCATGTAACTCCACTCCATATTGGGCCTGGTTCTCACAAACCACACTAATCACTTATATCATATCATTCAAAAAAAGGTTTGGGATAGAAAATGACTCTATATCCATGCAGGACGTAACTTATTGTACAGTTTCATCTATTTTATAAAACAAGGAGGGAAACACTCCAGTCTTCTCTTTGAGTGCCCCTTTGTGCACCTTCATTTAAAGAGGTCTCTCAATTCAACCATTTGAAATGGATGACCGTTCAATTAAGAAAAGCTGATTTTCATTAGCAATTTAGCAACTACAAATTAGTTAGGCCTACTTGTTTTTTTACATAACCTTCCCTTTTGGTACAATATTATTGAGATAATTCATTACAATATAGGTTGTTATTAACACAGAGAGAGGGTTTTCTTTCATCAATATAATGATTTGCCATTAGCCTGGCTCACTACAACAACTAACATGCCATCTCAGGTGTCAGGATGAACCATTTTCTCACAAAAAAAGGATTCAAACAAACTGTCTCTCGTCAACAGTTTCTCTTGTCACCATGATTGCATGTTATGCCTACTTAAAAGGTCATGTTAGTACACAAGTAATTTGAAGTAGTTATTCTACAGAATCATAGTTACTCAGTAAGTTATATTACAACCTACCTCTCAAGTAAGCAGTGTGTTCTCTCTCTAATGAAATAGGACATGAATAATCTGTCAGTGGTTCATTGAATCAGTCTCTTTGCACTGTTCTGTTTGTCTGTACAACAGCTAACCTCCCAGAATCAGAATCTTGTGATGTCACAATGAAGGCCTCGTTGCCATGATTACCCACAGAAGCTCTCATGTGTAATCAAATGCTGGAACAATTCACTTTTTGTAACCTATGCAGCACAGTCATAACTAATATTTACATTGAATCCATGTAACCACATTTTTTATTCAATTAAAATGCTCTACCTCATATCAAATGGTTGACCATTCATAATACAGGTGTTTTGACTAATTCAAAGTCAATGTGTTTTAGATATCACAACTAGCATCCAGGTTTACTTAGGTTACTTGTTTGATCTCAGCCTACCACTAATATCAATGTTTCTCATCATCCTTAATAACATATGTAGGCTACCTAACTACAGTAAGACAAGTCTTCCATAGTCTATGCCAACTCAGTAACAAAGTTCCATCAAAGAAATGAGGCTTTAAGAAAACATCTCTCTTCAATGGCCTCAGCTCTTAGCCATATGATCAACAAGGTCAAATTCAGCACTAAAATCAAGAAGCGGCTCACCCACAAGTATATCTTGGTCATGTGACCTGAGCCATTGATGGGTTAAATCAACTAGAGCTGTTGCAGTCGAGGGATCTTTACGGTACGCATGCTGGTAGAGAAATAAGATTTGTTGGATGTGTAATTATCTAGGCCTAAAACACTTGATTGAAGAGGAGGTGTCCCTGAATTCTTGTATTGTAGTTCAATATATTATTCATTAAGGAAATCAATATCAGCTGACTATAGAACAGTAGTTTTAGACCTGCCAACAGGGCCCATTGTTTAAAAACCTTTTTGAAATGTTTCTTATCCATGTCTTTCTAGTTGATCTAACCAATCAGACTCAAGAGCATCACACATTCCTCCATTCATTCCCCTCTATCATATTCTTCTATCATATTCATTTATAGCAAAAAACTGTCTTTCCTGTTTTGCATGTTATTTTGACATTAATACATGTCACATATCAGTTTGCGAACAATGTAAAAATATATATATACAGTAACAGTCAAAGGTTTGGACACACCTACTCATTCAAGTTTTTTTTTTCAACATTGTAGAATAATAGTGAAGACATCAAAACTATGAAATAACACATATGGAATCATGTAGTAAGAAAAAAGGTGGTAAACAAATGAAAATATGTTTTATATGGGAGATTCTTAAAAGTAGCCACCTTTTGCCTTGATAACAGCTTTGTACACTCTTGGCATTCTCTCAACCAGCTTCATGAGGTAGTCATCTGGAATGCATTTTAATGAACAGGTGTGCCTTGTTAAAAGTTAATTTGAGGAATTTCTTTCCTTTTTAATGCGTTTGAGCCAATCAATTGTGTTGTGACAAGGTATGGGTGGTATACAGAAGATAGCCCTATTTGGGGGAAAAAGGCCATATTATGGTAAGAATAGCTCTAATAAGCAAAGAGAAATGACAGTCCATCATTACTTTAAAACATGAAGGTCAGACAATCCGGAAAATGTCAAGAACATCAAGCGCTATGATGGAACTGGCTCTCATGAGGACTGCCACAGGAAAGGAAGACCCAGAGATACCTCTGCTGCAGAGGATAAGTTCGTTAGAGTTACCAGCCTCAGAAATTGCAGCCCAAATAAATGCTTCACAGAGTTCAAGTAACAGACACATCTCAACATCATCTGTTCAGAGGAGGATGCGTGAATCAGGCCTTCATGGTCGAATTTCTGCAAAGAAACCACTACTAAAGGACACCAATAAGAAGAAGAGAATTGCTTGGGCCAAGAAACACAAGAAATATACTTTAGACCAGTGGAAATCTGTCCTTTGGTCTGATCAGTCCAAATTTGAGATTTTGGTTCCAACCGCCGTGTCTTTGTGAGACGCAGAGTAGGTGAACGGATGATCTCCGCATATGTAGTTCTAGGCCTCAATCATGGAGGAGGAGGTGTGATGGTGTGGGAGTGCATTACTGGTGAAACTGTCTGTGATTTATTTAGAATTCAACCACACTTAACCAGCATGGCTACCACAGCATTCTGCAGCGATCCACCATCCCATTTAGTTTGCGTTTAGTGGAACTATAATTTGTTTTCAACAGGACAATGACGCAACACACCTCTAGGCTGTGTCGTAGCTGAATCGGACTTAGTTAGGTAACATAGATAAATAAGATGTTGTCACGATCGTCTTGATGAGGAAGAGTGGACCAAGGCGCAGCGTGATAACAATACATCTTCTTTAATGAAGACAAACAAAACACTTACAAACGAACAAAAACAACAAACGATCGTGAAGCTAAACAAACTACGTGCACACATGCAACATAGACATAGACATAGACAATTACCCACAATAGCCTAATGCCTATGGCTGCCTTAAATATGGCTCCCAATCAGAGACAATGAAAGACAGCTGTCTCTGATTGAGAACCATTCAGGCAACCATAGACACCTACACTAAACACAACCCCATACCCTCTACAAAACCCCCTATACAATACAACCACCCAAGATGAGACAAATACACACAAACATCCCCCTGTCACACCCTGACCTAACCAAAATATTACAGAAAACAAAGATAAGTAAGGCCAGGGCGTGACAGTACCCCCCCAAAGGTGCGGACTCCGGCCGCAAAACCTGACACAGAAGGGGAGGGTCCGGGTGGGCCTTCCTACGGCGGCGGCTCGGGTGCGGGATGTGGCCCCCACTCCACCATAGTTAATACCCGCTTTGGTGGCTCTGGCAGATCCTGGCTGACTGGCGGCTCTGGCAGATCCTGGCTGACGGGCGGCTCTGGCTGGTCATGGCTGGCGGGCGGCTCTGGCTGGTCATGGCTGGCGGGCGGCTCTGGCTGCTCCTGGCTGGCGGGCGGCTCTGGCTCCTGGCTGGCGGGCGGCTGTGGCTGCTCCTGGCTGGCGGGCGGCTCTGGCTGCTCCTGTCTGGCGGACGGCTCTGGCTGCTCCTGTCTGGCGGACGGCTCTGGCTGCTCCTGTCTGGCGGACGGCTCTGGCTGCTCCTGTCTGGCGGACGGCTCTCGCTGCTCCTGTCTGGCGGACGGCTCTGGCTGCTCCTGTCTGGCGGACGGCTCTGACGGCTCGGGACAGACGGGCGGCTCTGACGGCTCGGGACAGACGGGCGGCTCTGACGGCTCGGGACAGACGGGCGGCTCTGACGGCTCGGGACAGACGGGCGGCTCTGACGGCTCGGGACAGACGGGCAGCTCTGACGGCTCGGGACAGACGGGCAGCTCTGACGGCTCGGGACAGACGGGCAGCTCTGACGGCTCTGGGCAGACGGATAGCGCAGGCGGCTCTGGGCAGACGGACAGTGCAGGCGGCACTGGTCAGACAGCAGACTCTGGCCGGCTGAGGCGCACAGTAGGCCTGGTGCGTGGTACTGGAACTGGAGGTACCGGGCTAAGGACACGCACCTCAAGGCTAGTGCGGGGAGCAGCAACAGGACGCACAGGACTCTGGAGACGCACAGGAGGCTTGGTTGCTTGGTGCCGGAAATGGTGGTACCGGGCCGGAGACACGCACCATAGGGCGAGTGCGTGGAGGAGGAACAGGGCTCTGGAGACACACTGGAAGCCTGGTGCGTGGTGTTGGCACTGGTGGTACTGGGCTGGGGCGAGGAGGTGGCGCCGGATATACCGGACCGTGGAGGCGTACTGGCTCCCTTGAGCACTGAGCCTGCCCAACCTTACCTGGTTGAATGCTCCCCGTAGCCCGACCAGTGCGGGGAGGTGGAATAACCCGCACTGGGCTGTGTTGGCGAACCGGGGACACCATGCGTAAGGCTGGTGCCATGCAATTACCCGCATAGACAATTACTCACAATAGCCTAATGCCTATGGCTGCCTTAAATATGGCTCCCAATCAGAGACAATGAAAGACAGCTGTCTCTGATTGAGAACCATTCAGGCAACCATAGACATACCTAGACACCTACACTAAACACAACCACATAACCTCTACAAAACCCCCTATACAATACAACCACCCAAGACGAGACAAATACACACAAACATCCCCCCTGTCACACCCTGACCTAACCAAAATATTACAGAAAACAAAGATAACTAAGGCCAGGGCGTGACAGATGTTTTATTTATCTTATACTTGTCATTAGAATGTCTTCTTTTGGACTATACTGTTGGCAGTTGCATTTTCCTTTCTCCTCTAGGGAAAAGTCACTTGGGGCCCAGAGAGGGGAGAGGTCAGGCTTGTCTTTTACATATCTGGTAATATGCAGAATATCAGAAAGGGAGAAGTCAGGTTTGAACATTGTCTTTCATAGGTGAATATATCTGTGAAACCATGTGAAGGGCTCCACTATGTCTGTACTCCAGTCACTCCCTCATTTTCCCATTGGGGGGGAGGAGTATGGCAGTGTCTGGAACCATTATACCACCCCTCTGATGTTGAACTTATCTTTCATAGTAAATGACCTAGAGGTTCACTCCCCTTAGTGAGCTTCTCCAGGAGTGGGGAGAAGAGGGGGTGTATTTGAGATGGGAGTATCTAGAATTTACTATTGATATAAGATGAGGTAATGTTTTGGTCCTAAGAAGTACCAAGAACGAGATTAGAACCTCGTCTAAGAGACCAAACTGAACAATAATTTATAGCTAATGCTATCTGGCTATGGGATACTCCTCTTTCAAGTAAAAGGCCCTTTGTGAAGTTCCTAAGATCTGTGGTTCGTCATGTGAGTTGAGAGGGGTGTTTCTTGGCTATAAAAGATACTAAGATACTATATTATTTTGTAAGCACTCTCAGAGAATTCATTTATAGACACTGAATTGATCTGAGAGTCAAAGGGCTATGGTGAAGCTCATATAATTAAAGATGGACTATAACTCTGACTTGTGTGTGGTTTGTAAACTCTCATCATTTACTAATACAGGAAATTACCACGACAGCTGTGTAAGGGCTATTTGACCAAGAAGGAGAGTGATGGAGTGCTGCATCAGATGACCTGGTCCACAGTCACCCAACCTCAACCCAATTGAGATGGTTTGGGATGAGTTGGACTGCAGAGTGAAGGAAAAGCAGCCAACAAATGCTCAGCATATGTGGGAACTCCTTCAAGACTGTTGGAAAAGCATTTCCAGGTGAAGCTGGTTGAGAGAATGCCAAAGTGTACAAAGCTGACATCAAGGCAACGGGTGGAAACTTTGAAGAATCTCAAATCTAAAATATATTTTGATTTGTTAATTATAGATTAAACGTATCATTGCTCAACGGCCATTGGACATAAGCATTTAGTTGGAAATCGCAAATGCAACAATGAGTGGTTTGGAAGGAATCAGTCGCTAACTGCAAGAATTGCAATGCAGTCATTAGCCTGCTATTCACTGGAGTGGCTGTGTAGTCCCAAGTCTAAGATTAAGGGTCTCTTTTCCTAGTTCAAAATGATAAACAATCAACATTGGCCATGCTGTCAATGAAGCATGATTTGTGCCCCCCTCAAAACAACTGTTAACTCGGAACTGCAAAATCTGACTTACGTAAGTTCAAGACAACTGTGAACTCGGGAAAAATGATCTATGACTGGGAAAATACATTTTGAAATTTTATCCAGCTCGGAATGTTAATTTTGCAACTCAGGCCTCATTCTAGAGCTATGACCTGAAGATCACTGACGTCATCATGATTCATGCTTTTTTTGTTGTTGAGTTCCCAGTTTTCTTGAAGGCACCATGAATCCAGAAAATGCCAGACTTTGATGACAAAGTTTGGTGACAATTTAGCCAACGATGGACCGCCGCGCCACCTTCCTGTTCAAGTGAGCACAGCACAACAAGGTGAGTCCAAAAAGGTTGTGTATGCTGCTACATAAATGACGTAATATGGCAGGGAGATATATATACTGCAGCTAAGAAAGTAAGCTGTTAGTAGCCCATGTGCCTCACCGAATGAACAAACTATTTCGCTGCCAGACAAGGCTTTGCTGATAGCCAGGTGCAATATTGGTAAGGTGTTGGGACTGCTGTTGGGACTCTGCTGTTGGGACAGCTTTATGTAGGCTCTAACAGTTTGTGGGCACCGCTTTTCACTGTTGTAGTGCAATTAATGTATTGTTTAGTGTTGGGTAGTGGTTTTGCTGGCATGCATCCTACATTGATCATATTCCCTCATTCATATCCCCCTCTATCATATTCCTCTCTATCATATTCCCTCATTCATATCCCCCTCTATCATATTCCTCTCTATCATATTCCCTCATTCATATCCCCCTCTATCATATTCCTCTCTATCAAATTCCTCTCTATCATATTCCCCTCTATCATATTCCTCTCCATCATATTCCTCTCTATCATATTCCTCTCTATCATATTCCACTCTATCATATTCCACTCTATCATATCCCCCTCTATCATATTCCTCTCTATCATATTCCACTCTATCATATTCCCCTCATTCATATTCCCCTCTATCATATTCCACTCTATCATATTCCTTTCTATCATATTCCCCACTATCATATTCCTCTCTATCATATTCCTCTCTATCATATTCCCCTCTATCATATTCCTCTCCATCATATTCCTTTCTATCATATTCCCTCCATCATATTCCTCTTTATCATATTCCCCTCTATCATATTCCTCTCTATCATATTCCCCTCTATCATATTCCTCTCTATCATATTCCTCTCTATCATATTCCCCTCTATCATATTCCCCTCTATCATATTCCTCTCTATCATATTCCTCTCTATCATATTTCCTCTATCATATTCCTCTATATCATATTCCCCTGTATCATATTCCTCTCTATCATATTCCCCTCTATCACATTCCCTCCATCATATTCCTTTCTATCATATTCCCTCCATCATATTCCTCTCTATCATATTACCTACCCTCCATCATATTCCTTTCTATCATATTCCTCTATATCATATTCCCCTCTATCATATTCCCCTCTATCATATTCCTCTCTATCATATTCCCCTCTATCATATTCCCTCCATCATATTCGTCTCTATCATATTCCCTCCATCATATTTCTTTCTATCATATTCCCCTCTATCATATTCCTCTCTATCATATTCCCTCCATCATAATCCTCTCTATCATATTTCCTCTATCATATTCCTCTCTATCATATTCCCCTCTATCAATTTCCCTCCATCATATTCCTCTCTATCATATTCCTCTCTATCATATTCCTCTCTATCATATTCCTCTCTATCATATTCCCTCCATCATATTCCTCTTAATCATATTCCCCTCTATCATATTCCCCTCTATCATATTCCTCTCTATCATATTCCCTCCATCATATTCCTCTTTATCATATTCCTATCTATCATATTACCATCTATCATATTCCCTCTATCATATTCCCTCTATCATATTCCTATCTATCATATTCCCTCTATCATAATCACTATATATCATATTCCCTCTACCATATTCCTCTCTATCATATTCCCCTGAATCATATTCTCTTCTATCATATTTCTCTCTATCATATTCTCTATATATCATATTCCCCTCTATCATATTCCACTCTATCATATTCCCCTCTATCATATTCCTCTCTATCATATTCCCTCTATCATATTCCCCTCTATCATATTCCCCTTTATCATATTCCCCTCCATCATATTCCCTCTATTACATTCCTCTCTATCATATTCCCTCTATCATATTCCCCTCTATCATATTCCTCTCTATCATATTAACCTCTATCATATTCCCCTCTATCATATTCCTCTCTATCATATTCCTCTCTATCATATTCCTCTCTATCAAATTCCCTCTATCATATTAATCTCTATTATATTCCCCTCTATCATATTCCTTTCTATCATATTCTTCTCTATCATATTCCTCTCTATCATATTCCCCTCTATCATATTAACCTCTATCATATTCCCCTCTATCATACTAACCTCTATCATATTCCTCTCTATCATATTCCTCTCTATCATATTCCTTTCTATCATTCTCCCCTCTATCATATTCCTCTCTATCATTCTCCCCTCTATCATATTCCTCTCTATCATATTCCCTCTATTATATTACTCTCTATCATATTCCTCTCTATCATATTCCCCTCTATCATTTCCCTCTCTATCATATTCCTCTTTATCATAATCCTCTCTATCATATTCCCCTCTTTCATATTCCTCTCTATCATTTTACCCTCTATCATATTCCTCTCTATCATATTCCTCCCTATCATTTTACCCTCTATCATATTCCTTATATATTATATTCCGCTCTATCATTTTCGTCTGTATTTAATTCCCCTCTATCATATTCCCCTATTTCATATTCCCTTTATATTTTCCCTCTATTTCATATTCCCCTCTTATTACATTCCTCTAAATCATATTCCTCTCTATTGTATTCCTCTATCATTTTTCTCTATTTCATGTTCCCTCTCTCAAATTCACCTCTATCATGTGCCTCTATAATATTCCCTCCATGGCTGCTTCGAGTGATGTATTGTTGTCTCTCCCTTCTTGTTTGTTTTGCTGTTGTCTGTGCCCAACAATGTATGTGCCTTGTTTTGTGCTGCTGCCATGTTGTGTTGCCTCCATGTTGTTGTCATGTTGTGTTGCTAACATGTTGTGTTGTCATGTGTTGCTGCCATGCTATGTTGTCATCTTAGGTCTCTCATGATATAGATGTGTGTATTGTCCTATATTTTAATTTAATGTATTTATATTTTTAATCCCAGCCCCCATCCCCACAGAAAGCCTTTTGCCTTTTGGTAGGCCGTCATTGTAAATAAGAATTTGTTCTTAAAACTTCTTAGGGATAGGGGGCGTCATTTTCACTTTTGGATGAATTGGTGTCCAAATTAAACGGCCTCGTACTCTGTCCTAGATCATATGATATGCATAGTATTATTACTATTGGATAGAAAACACTCTGAAGTTTCTAAAACTGTTTGAATTATATCTGTGAGTAAAACAGAACTCATATGGCAGGCAAACTTCCAAACAGGAAGTGAAAATTCTGAAATGGGTCGCTGTGAAAGGCATCGCCTATTCAATTCTCCTATATTTATGGATCTGTATGCACTTCATACGCCTTCCACTAAATGTCAACAGGCAGTAGAACGTGGAATGAAGCGTATAGCTTGATGTGGGACCGGATGAGGGCCAATGGAGTGACTGGTCAGGCATATTGCCAGTTCTTGGCCACGCACACTACGCATGTGATGTCCTTGTCTGCAATGCGTTAGATAGACATGAAGAAATGCTCCGTCTGGGACGTTATTGGATATACACTGCTCAAAAAAATAAAGGGAACACTTAAACAACACAATGTAACTCCAAGTCAATCACACTTCTGTGAAATCAAACTGTCCACTTAGGAAGCAACACTGATTGACAATAAATTTCACATGCTGTTGTGCAAATGGAATAGACAAAAGGTGGAAATTATAGGCAATTAGCAAGACACCCCCAATAAAGGAGTGGTTCTGCAGGTGGTGACCACAGACCACTTCTCAGTTCCTATGCTTCCTGGCTGATGTTTTGGTCACTTTTGAATGCTGGCGGTGCTTTCACTCTAGTGGTAGCATGAGACAGAGTCTACAACCCACACAAGTGGCTCAGGTAGTGCAGCTCATCCAGGATGGCACATCAATGCGAGCTGTGGCAAGAAGGTTTGCTGTTTCTGTCAGCGTAGTGTCCAGAGCATGGAGGTGCTACCAGGAGACAGGCCAGTACATCAGGAGACGTGGAGGAGGCCGTAGGAGGGCAACAACCCAGCAGCAGGACCGCTACCTCCGCCTTTGTGCAAGGAGGAGCACTGCCAGAGCCTGCAAAATGACCTCCAGCAGGCCACAAATGTGCATGTGTCAGCATATGGTCTCACAAGGGGTCTGAGGATCTCATCTCGGTACCTAATGGCAGTCAGGCTACCTCTGGCGAGCACTTGGAGGGCTGTGCGGCCCCACAAAGAAATGCCACCCCACACCATGACTGACCCACCGCCAAACCGGTCATGCTGGAGGATGTTGCAGGCAGCAGAACGTTCTCCACGGCGTCTCCAGACTCTGTCATGTCTGTCACATGTGCTCATGTGCTCAGTGTGAACCTGCTTTCATCTGTGAAGAGCACAGGGCGCCAGTGGCGAATTTGCCAATCTTGGTGTTCTCTGGCAAATGCCAAACGTCCTGCACGGTGTTGGGCTGTAAGCACAACCCCCACCTGTGGACGTCGGGCCCTCATACCACCCTCATGGAGTCTGTTTCTGATCGTTTGAGCAGACACATGCACATTTGTGGCCTGCTGGAGGTCATTTTGCAGGGCTCTGGCAGTGCTCCTCCTTGCACAAAGGCGGAGGTAGCGGTCCTGCTGCTGGGTTGTTGCCCTCCTACGGCCTCCTCCACGTCTCCTGATGTACTGGTCTGTCTCCTGGTAGCACCTCCATGCTCTGGACACTACGCTGACAGACACAGCAAACCTTCTTGCCACAGCTCGCATTGATGTGCCATCCTGGATGAGCTGCACTACCTGAGCCACTTGTGTGGGTTGTAGACTCCGTCTCATGCTACCACTAGAGTGAAAGCACCGCCAGCATTCAAAAGTGACCAAAACATCAGCCAGGAAGCATAGGAACTGAGAAGTGGTCTGTGGTCACCACCTGCAGCTCATTGTATATCATATTCCGCTCTATCATTTTTGTCTGTATTTAATTCCCCTCTATCATATTCCCCTATTTCATATTCCCTTTATCTTTTCCCTCTATTTCATATTCCCCTCTTATTACATTCCTCTAAATCATATTCCTCTGTCATATTCCTCTCTATTGTATTCCTCTATAATTTTTCTCTATTTCATATTCCCTATCTCATATTCTCCTCTATCATGTGCCTCTATAATATTCCCTCCATGGCTGCTTCGAGTGATGTATTGTTGTCTCTACCTTCTTGTCTGTTTTGCTGTTGTCTGTGCCCAACAATGTATGTGCCTTGTTTTGTGCTGCTGCCATGTTGTGTTGCCTCCATGTTGTTGTCATGTTGTGTTGCTAACATGTTGTGTTGTCATGTGTTGCTGCCATGCTATGTTGTCATCTTAGGTCTCTCATGATGTAGATGTGTGTATTGTCCTATATTTTCATTTAATGTATTTATATTTTTAATCCCAGCCCCCATCCCCGCAGAAAGCCTTTTGCCTTTTGGTAGGCCGTCATTGTAAATAAGAATTTGTTCTTAACTGACTTGCCTAGTAAAATGAAGGTTAAATTAAATTAAATAAATAAAACATCATATCATATATTCCCCTCAATCATATTCCTCTCTATTATATTCCTCTCTATCATATTTCCCTTTATCATATTCCTCTCTATCGTATTCCCCTTTATCATATTTGTCTGTATCATATTCCTCTCTATCATATTCCTCTCTATCATATTCCACTTTATAATTTTCCTCTATATCATATTAATCTCTATCATATTCCTCTTTATCATATTCATCTCGATCAAATCCTCTATCATATTCCTCTCTATCATATTCATCTCTATCATATTCCTCGCTATCATATTCCGCACTACCCTCCACCCATCCTCGTCATCCCTTTCCATCCTCATCATCTCAGCACAGCTACGCTCCATCGGGTCAATTTGGAACTCAACATTTTAACAGTGCAACACTCCCCAGATTTGTGAAAAGTAAACATTGTGTGTTTATACTGTGTTATACAGTATGCCTTGACAAAAATCAAACAGAGAGTAAACCTGTTCAATTAAAAAGTTTTATTCCTTTTTTCATTGCATGCAAAAATACAGTATCCCTCCCTGCTCTCTCTCTCTATTACCCAGTATGCTCATCCATCTTCAAGCTTTCATCCTTTCCCTGCTCTTCTATCACCCTCTTAGTTCCACCTCCAGCTGGCTCTTTTTCTTCTTCTCCAGTCTCTTCCTCTCCTCTTTCCTCATCTTTTCTCTCTTCTTCTCCTCCTTTTCTTGAATCTTTCTCTCCATCTCCAGGAACTCAGCTTGAGCTTTCTCTCTCTTTTTCAGCTCCTCAGAACACTTCTTCTCTTTCTTAATCCTGTCTTTCATCGTGTCATTATGTATCTTCATCAGCCCCTCTAACCTCTTTTTCTCTGCCTTTTCCTCCTCTTTTCTTTCCTTCTCTCTCTTTTTCTGTTCTAACTTCTCCCTCTTTTTCTCAGCCTTCATGACTTTCTCCTGCTCTTTCTCTCTCTCCTTCATGTCTTTCTTCTCCCTCTTTATTTTCTCCTGCTCCTTGTTTTTCATCTCCTTTCTCTCTTTCTTGTCATCTTTCAAATTCTTATTCAGTTTCTTATTTTTCTCTTTTTCCTCCATCTTCAAAAACGGGATTTTCTGCATGTGCTTCCTGACCAGAAAGCCCACACTTCCCAGGATGGTCTCTGCTCTCTCTGATGAAACCATCCCATTGGAGCTCTTGGAATGGGCACAGTCCGCCTCACGCTTCCATCCCTCCCTCGGTCTCACCTCCTCCTTGACGCTCCTCTCTTCACTCTCAAGTTCAATATCTGTCCAATAATCCTGACAGGAAGACATTGACTCTAGATGTAATATTGTTCCAATGTGGCACATTCAATACACATTTGAGTGATCAACATACAATGATGGCCTCATGGGGCACACAATTTGGAGGACAGTAATTAAGGTCCTTTGTTTTTTTGTATCCCCATTATATTTTACAATACTCATAGATGTTCTTCCTGGGTCCATACTAAACGTAATACAAATGTTAACCCTAGTGAGGGGTGATGGCTCATACTATGAGCAAAGAGCAGCAAGGTTGGGGTCAATTCCAGTCAATTCCAGTCAATTCAAGAAGAACTCTAAAATTCCAAATCTCTTCAATGCTTTGAATTGAAATGGAACTGACCCCAACCCTGTAAAATTGTAGTGTAAAATAGGACACCTACCTTTGCCTCTTCCAGGGTCCAGGTCCTGGGTTCATCATTGTGGGTTGCCAGAGTTAAGTTAACATCTGGGACCAGCTGGTGAGCGTGAGGGCAGAGATCCACCTCTTCACTAGTGCCCTTCACTTTCTGCTCTGCCTCCTTGTGGTCCTTGTCATGGATGCATGCCAGGCTTGGAGGAAGTGCTAGGACAGGGCTTTTATCACCTGTCAGTTCCTCTCTCTTGACAGTGGATGCAACTGCACTTGCCTCTGTGTCAACTGAGCACTCTGTGTTGTCCTCAACTGTCTCCTCTGGCAGTTGGTGGTCGTTGTTGTAGTGGAGGCATGGCAGAACTGAAGGACTTTTTTCATTCCAAGTGTAAATGACATCAGTTGCCTCTGTGTCGACTGAGCACTCTGTGTTGTCTTCAACTGTCTCCCATAGCTGTTTGTGGTCAATGCTGTGGGTGCAGGATAGCCTTAGAGGCAGTACTGCGGGTGCAGGAGGACTTATATCAGCCGAAACCTCCTCTTGGAGGACAGTGGACACGGAAGCGGCTGCTTCACTGTCAACTGGACATGTGTCCTCTACTGCCTCCTCTGGCAGTTTGTAGTTATTGTCAAAGACAAGTGGCAGACTTGAAGGCAGCACTGAGGGAAGACGTGTAGCTGCCGATGGATCCTCTCTATTAACAACTGATGCTTCTGTGGAAACTGAGCACTCAGTGGCGCCCTCTATCGTCTCCTCTGGCTGCTTATGGTCATTGTCCAAAATGTGTGACAAGCTTGGAGGCAGCCTTGGAGCAGGGCTTTTATCACCCAACAGGTCCTCTCCCTGGACAATGGATGTGTCTACAGCGATCTCTGTGGCAAGGGAGGACTCGGTGGCGTCCTCTTTTTGCTCCTTTGTCAGTTTGTGGTCAGAGTCTCGGATACATGGCAAGCTTGGAGGCAGTGCTGCAGGGTCAGGAGGGCTTTGATCAGCTGCCATGTCCTCTTTGAGGTGAGTGGACACATCATTGGCTGGCAACTGGACACTTGTTGGTTCCCTCTACTGCCGACCCTGGCAGCTTGTAGTCAATGTGAAAGACAGGTGGCAGACTTGGAGGCAGCATTGGGACAGGGCATTTAGCTGCTGATCTGTCCACTCCATCAACAGTAGCTGTGCCTGAAGTGTTCTCTGTAGCACCTGAGACCTCATAGGCATCCTCTACTGTCTGCTCTGGAGGCATGAAGTTATCGTCAAAGACTGATGGCAGGCATGGAGGCAGCACTGAAGGAAGACTTCTATCTGCCCATCGGTTCTCTCTCTTGACAGTGGCTGTGCCTGCAGTGGCCTCTTTGGCAACTCGGCACTCTGTGGCTGAAACAGCAGGCTGGGAGGTTTCCGGGACATTGAATGAATTGCCAATGAACCGCTGAGCCAGTGGTGGGAGGGAGAAAGGATAGAATCTGTCCTCTTCCTTGATATTAGATTTTGCCACTGGAGCAACTGAGACCTCAGTGGTTCCCTCTATTGTCTGCTGTGGTGGAATGGAGTCATCGTTAAAGAAGTGTGGCAGGTATCGATGCAGCATTGAGGAAAGATGTGTATCTGTCGATAAGTCCTCTCTTTTACCAGTACATACATCTGCAATGGCCTCTGTGGCAACTGGGCACTCAGCAGGGACAAAGTATGAAAATACAATGAACCGCTGTGCATCCTGAGCGCGTATGGCTAATTGAGAGGGGGGATGTAACATGGTTGGTATAGCCCTCCGATTGGTGAAAGCCAGCGGTGGGAGGGAGTCAATACAGGGAGCCATGAACTCAGTGAGTGGACGGTTGGTCACATCTCTCACATTCTGCGGGAGAAAGAAAACTGACATGTGATCATATTCGCTACATAAATACTTTATGAATCAATGCTATTTACTTATACATCACATATACAGTGCCTTCGGAAAGTATTCAGACCCCTTCACTTTTCCCACATTTTGTTACCTTACGGCCTTATTCTAAAAATGATTAAATCGTTTTTTCCCCTCTTCAATCTACACACAATAGCCCATAATGACAGAGCAAAAACAGAATCGTTCCAAATTCATTACAAAAATAATTTGGAATATCACATTTACATAAGTATTCAGACCCTTTACTCAGTACTTTGTTCAAGCACCTTTGGCAGCGATTACAGCATAGAATCTTTTGGGGTATTACGCTACAAGCTTGGCAATCTTGTGTTTGGGGAATTCTCCCATTCTTCTCTAAAGATCCTCTCAATCTAAGTTAGGTTGGATGGGGAGATTTTCTGCACAGCTATTTTCCGGTCTCTCCAGAGATGTTCGATCCGGTTCAAGTCCAGACTCTGGCTGGGCCACTCAAGGACATTCAGAGACTTGTCCCGAAGCCACTCCTGCATTGTCTTGGCTTTGTACTTAGGGTCATTGTTCTGTTGGAAGGTGACCCTTCACCCCAGTCTGAGGTCCTGAGTCTTCTGGAGCAGGTTTTCATCAAGGATCTCTCTGTACTTTGCTCTGTTCATCTTTGCCTCAATCCTGACAAGTCTCACATTCCCTGCTGCTGAAAAACATCCCCACAGCATGATGCTGCCACCACCATGCTTCACCGAAGGGATTGTGGCAGATTTCGTCCAGACGTGACGCTTGGCATTGGGGCCAAAGAGTTCAATCTTGGTTTCATCAGACCAGAGCATCTTGTTTCTCATGGTCTGAGAGTCTTTAGGTGCCTTTTGGCAAACTCCAAGAGGGCTGTCATGTGCCTTTTACTGAGGAGTGGCTTCCATCTGGCCACTCTACCTTAAAGGCCTGATTGGTGGAGTGCTGCAGAGATGGTTGTCCTTCTGGAATGTTCTTCCATCTCCACAGAGGAACTCTAGAGCTCTGTCAGTCACCATCTGGTTCTTGGTCACCTCCCTGACCAAGGCTCTTCTCCCCCGGTTGCTCAGTTTGGCTGGGCGGCCAGCTCTAGGAAGAGTCTTGGTGGTTCCAAACGTCTTCCATTTAAGAATGATGGAGAGCAGTGCGTTCTTGGGGACCTTCAATGTTGCAGAGACTTTTTGGTACCCTTCCCCAGATCTGTGTCTCGACACAATCCTGTCTCGGAGCTCTACGGACAACTCCTTCGACCTCATGGTTTGGTGTTTGCTCTGACATGCACTGTCAACTGTGGGACCTTATATAGACTGGTGTGTGCCTTTCCAAATAATGTCCAATCAGTTGAATGTACAGCTGGTGGATTCCAATCATGTTGCAGAAACATCTCAAGGACGATCAGTGGAAACAGGATGAACATGAGCTCAATTTCCAGTCTCATAGCAAAGGGTCTGAATACTTATGTAAAAAAGGTATTTCAACATTTCTAAAAACCTGTTTTTGCTTTGTCAATATGGGGTATTGTTTGTAGATTGCTGAGAATTTGCATTTATTTAATACATTTAAAATAAGGCTGTTAAGTCACAGATGCTCTGCACCAGTCTGTACCAACCCTGGGTCTTCTAGCCAATGGGTCAACTAAGTGTAAATATACATGTCCCACACCCAGCATAACATCTGACATTTTAGACATTTAGCAGATGCTTTTATCCAGAACGACTTACAGTTAGTGCATTCAACTCAATAAGATAACGAGGTGGGAGAACCATATAATCCTGATATGAAGGTCTACTAGAGATCGCTTGGTCTTGTAATTTATATTTTTTTAAAGACAAGATAACCATAAGAACTGAGGACTATGTACATAACAATACTCAGACAGAGAGACAGACACGATACAACACAAGAGAAGATATCAGACCAAATATTGTTAGCTTACATTTCATGGCATATCGCACATTTTGCCCGTATATTAACATGTATTTGCTTTAATCAATATTGTTGAATAGAACTCTAGTCAACTTTAGTTGGTCTTGTTACCTCCTCAATCAGGCTTGGCATTTTCCTCGTCTCAAACCAAATCCTCTTCATTTCCTTCTCCTGCTCCCTCTGGATCTGCCACACCAGAGCCAAAATACATAACGTTGTAGTAAGTGGAGTGCTGCTCACCAAAGAATAATGCATCTCTTTACAATGTACACACATTTTCTTCCCAGCTACTTACATTGAAGCAAGTGACAATCCTGATCCAGAGATGATTACGCAATAGGCCTATCTGAATTACTAGTAAAAAGTTGGCTACTGGAATAGCGACCAAGCTCAAATGAATTGATTTAGGCTGTTCCTATCATTATGTGCACAATATCCTTTATGACATCATCAAGGCGTTGCCATTGGAGATGACAAAGCACAACACAGACTTTAAAAAGAAAACTTCAGTCTCTCTCTGTACCTTACTACTGAGCCTTATTCAACCCCCCCCCCCCCCCCCCCCTCCCATCATGTAACTCCACTCCATATTGGGCCTGGTTCTCACAAACCACACTAATCACTTATATCATATCATTCAAAAAAAGGTTTGGGATAGAAAATGACTCTATATCCATGCAGGACGTAACTTATTGTACAGTTTCATCTATTTTATAAAACAAGGAGGGAAACACTCCAGTCTTCTCTTTGAGTGCCCCTTTGTGCACCTTCATTTAAAGAGGTCTATCAATTCAACCATTTGAAATGGATGACCATTCAATTAAGAAAAGCTGATTTTCATTAGCAATTTAGCAACTACAAATTGGTTAGGCCTACTTGTTTTTTTACATAACCTTCCCTTTTGGTACAATATTATTGAGATAATTCATTACAATATAGGTTGTTATTAACACAGAGAGAGGGTTTTCTTTCATCAATATAATGATTTGCCATTAGCCTGGCTCACTACAACAACTAACATGCCATCTCAGGTGTCAGGATGAACCATTTTCTCACAAAAAAAGGATTCAAGCAAACTGTCTCTCGTCAACAGTTTCTCTTGTCACCATGATTGCATGTTATGCCTACTTAAAAGGTCTTGTTAGCACACAAGTAATTTGAAGTAGTTATTCTACAGAATCATAGTTATTCAGTAAGTTATATTACAACCTACCTCTCAAGTAAGCAGTGTGTTCTCTCTCTAATGAAATAGGACATGAATAATCTGTCAGTGGTTCATTGAATCAGTCTCTTTGCACTGTTCTGTTTGTCTGTACAACAGCTAACCTCCCAGAATCAGAATCTTGTGATGTCACAATGAAGGCCTCGTTGCCATGATTACCCACAGAAGCTCTCATGTGTAATCAAATGCTGGAACAATTCACTTTTTTTAACCTATGCAGCACAGTCATAACTAATATTTACATTGAATCCATGTAACCACATTTCTTTTTCAATTAAAATGCTCTACCTCATATCAAATGGTTGACCATTCATAATACAGGTGTTTTGACTAATTCAAAGTCAATGTGTTTTAGATATCACAACTAGCATCCAGGTTTACTTAGGTTACTTGTTTGATCTCAGCCTACCACTAATATCAATGTTTCTCATCATCCTTAATAACATATGTAGGCTACTGTTAGTGGAATTAAATAATTCCTCCAATATACTCATTAATTAAATTCAATCTGTCTATTTATAAGAATTTGTAAGATACTTATTAAGATAAAATAGACAGGATACAGTCTTACTAAAATTAGATAATAGTTTTTATTCTCGGAGCACGCTGCCATTTGATCATAAACACAGGTTTATATACAAGATATGACGTCATAGGTTACAGAATGAGTCTCATTGTCCTGACAAATAGAAAACAGGTTCAAAAGTTCATTCTAACTTCACTGGACACACACATGACACATAATATAATCAATTATCCTGAAGGCTCACTATAATTTATTACCACTTTAGCAGACAACTCAAGATAATGGAAGACCTAAAAAGTTACCCCCAGCCTTATCTAAACATCTCAGGGCTAAGTTGGGTCAGTTCAACCATAGTTTAACGACCCTTTCTGCTTATTTTATGACCCACAACACAAATCTCTTTTCACCAGGCATGCAGAGTTCAATTTGTTATAGTTTTATCTAAAGCTAGAATTTGTTTTAACTATTTATTAACAAAATTCCTAACAGCTACCTAACTACAGTAAGACAAGTCTTCCATAGTCTATGCCAACTCAGTAACAAAGTTCCATCAAAGAAATGAGGGTTTAAGAAAACATCTCTCTTCAATGGCCTCAGTTCTTAGCCATATGATCAACAAGGTCAAATTCAGCACTAAAATCAAGAAGCGGCTCACCCACAAGTATATCTTGGTCATGTGACCTGAGCCATTGATGGGTTAAATCAACTAGAGCTGTTGCAGTCGAGGGATCTTTACGGTACGCATGCTGGTAGAGAAATAAGATTTGTTGGATGTGTAATTATCTAGCCCTAAAACACTTGATTGAAGAGGAGGTGTCCCTGAATTCTTGTATTGTAGTTCAATATATTATTCATTAAGGAAATCAATATCAGCTGACTATAGAACAGTAGTTTTAGACCTGCCAACAGGGCCCATTGTTTAAAAACCTTTTTGAAATGTTTCTTATCCATGTCTTTCTAGTTGATCTAACCAATCAGACTCAAGAGCATCACACATTCCTCCATTCATTCCCCTCTATCATATTCTTCTATCATATTCATTTATAGCAAAAAACTGGCTTTCCTGTTTTGCATGTTATTTTGACATTAATACATGTCACATATCAGTTTGCGAACAATGTAAAAATATATATACAGTAACAGTCAAAGGTTTGGACACACCTACTCATTCAAGTTTTTTTTTTCAACATTGTAGAATAATAGTGAAGACATCAAAACTATGAAATAACACATATGGAATCATGTAGTAAGAAAAAAGGTGGTAAACAAATGAAAATATGTTTTATATGGGAGATTCTTCAAAGTAGCCACCTTTTGCCTTGATAACAGCTTTGTACACTCTTGGCATTCTCTCAACCAGCTTCATGAGGTAGTCATCTGGAATGCATTTTAATGAACAGGTGTGCCTTGTTAAAAGTTAATTTGAGGAATTTCTTTCCTTTTTAATGCGTTTGAGCCAATCAATTGTGTTGTGACAAGGTATGGGTGGTATACAGAAGATAGCCCTATTTGGGGGAAAAAGGCCATATTATGGTAAGAATAGCTCAAATAAGCAAAGAGAAATGACAGTCCATCATTACTTTAAAACATGAAGATCAGACAATCAGGAAAATGTCAAGAACATCAAGCGCTATGATGGAACTGGCTCTCATGAGGACTGCCACAGGAAAGGAAGACCCAGAGATACCTCTGCTGCAGAGGATAAGTTCGTTAGAGTTACCAGCCTCAGAAATTGCAGCCCAAATAAATGCTTCACAGAGTTCAAGTAACAGACACATCTCAACATCATCTGTTCAGAGGAGGATGCGTGAATCAGGCCTTCATGGTCGAATTTCTGCAAAGAAACCACTACTAAAGGACACCAATAAGAAGAAGAGAATTGCTTGGGCCAAGAAACACAAGAAATATACTTTAGACCAGTGGAAATCTGTCCTTTGGTCTGATCAGTCCAAATTTGAGATTTTGGTTCCAACCGCCGTGTCTTTGTGAGACGCAGAGTAGGTGAACGGATGATCTCCGCATATGTAGTTCTAGGCCTGAATCATGGAGGAGGAGGTGTGATGGTGTGGGAGTGCATTACTGGTGAAACTGTCTGTGATTTATTTAGAATTCAACCACACTACACCAGCATGGCTACCACAGCATTCTGCAGCGATCCACCATCCCATTTAGTTTGCGTTTAGTGGAACTATAATTTGTTTTCAACAGGACAATGACCCAACACACCTCTAGGCTGTGTCGTAGCTGAATCAGACTTAGTTAGGTAACATAGATAAATAAGATGTTGTCACGATCGTCTTGATGAGGAAGAGTGGACCAAGGCGCAGCGTGATAACAATACATCTTCTTTAACCTGTTTGGCGTGCAAGCCCGACGTCGGTACACTTATGACAACAGCCAGCTCAAAGTGCAGGGCGCGAAATTCAAAATATATATTTTTTTAATATTTAACTTTCACACATTAACAAGTCCAAGACACCAGATGAAAGGTACACATCTTGTGAATCAAGCCAACATGTCCGATTTTTAAAATGTTTTACAGGGAAGACACAATATGTAAATCTATTAGCTAACCACGTTAGCAAAAGACACCACTATTTTTACTCCATCAGTTTTTTACTACATCAGTAGCTATCACAAATTCAACCAAATAAAGATATAAATAGCCACTAACCAAGAAACAACTTCATCAGATGACAGTCTGATAACATATTTATTGTATAGCATATGTTTTGTTAGAAAAATTTGCATATTTCAGGTATAAATCATAGTTTACATTGCAGCTACAGTCAGAAATTGCACCGAAAGCAGACAGAAAAATTACAGACACCAACGCCAAATAACTAAATACTCATCATAAAACATTTCTGAAAAATACATAGTGTACAGCAATTGAAAGACAGGCATCTTGTGATTCCAGACAATATTTCCGATTTATCAAGTGTTTTACAGCGAAAACACAATATAGCGTTATATTAGCTTAGCACAATAGCAAACATAACAACAGCATTGATTCAAGGCAAAAATAGCTATAACGTATAAACCACCAAAATATATTAATTGTTTCACTAACCTTCTCAGAATTCTTCAGATGACAGTCCTGTAACATCATATTACACAATGCATATAGAGTTTGTTCGAAAATGTGCATATTTAGCGGCACAAATCGTGCTTAGACAATGAGAATAGTGTCCATAACGTCAAGCAATCTGTCCGGCGCCATCTTGTAAAGGCACCTTTTCTTATCGAATACTATTCATAAACTTGACTAAAAAAATACAGGTTGGACAGCAATTGAAAGACAAATTAGTTCTTAATGCAATCGCTGAATTACATTTTTAAAATTAACCTTACTGCGCAATACAGGCTGCGATAACGCAAGGCTACACTGCAGGAAATGGCGTCTTATGCATTTGACATTTTTCAACAGAACAATGAATTATCAGCATAAATAGTTCTTACTTTTAGATGAACTCCCATCAGAATCTTGGGAAATGTGTCCTTTGTCCAAAAGAATCGTTGCTAGGTTGGAGAACGTCGTCTTCAACGTTGCAATTAAAAGTAAACAATAGCCATGTGGGCCAGAGATACCCAACTTCCTACAACGTCACGAAAATAAATACCCGAAAATCGCAATATACTGACATAAACTGATATAATTCGGTTTAAAATAACAACATTACGATGTCTTCAACACCTATATCGAATAAAAACAGAGCCGGATATATCTAGGAGCTAATACGGGAGCTTCTAAAATGACATGCCAAGACCCTTCCTGCGTCAGAGCGAAGAGTGGAAAGATGGGACACTTCGGTTCCAAGCAATTTATAACCATTGGGACCTACGTAGAAACTCCATTTCAACTCTCCCTATTCGCTGACACCCAGTGGAAGGCGTATGCAGTGCATCTCAACCAATAGAGGACAGGCAAATTAATACACAGGTCTCAGAACAGCCAGCAAAATTCTGCATTCTGACATACACATAGGAAAATTGCTCTAAGTCGAGTTCTGTTTCACCCACAGATATAATTCAAACGGTTTTAGAAACTAGAGAGTGTTTTCTATCCAATAGTAATAATAATATGCATATTGTACGAGCAAGAATTGAGTACGAGGCCTTTTTGAAATGGGCACCTTTTATCTGGCTACTCAATACTGCCCCTTGAGCCCAAAGAGGTTAATGAAGACAAACAAAACACTTACAAACGAACAAAAACAACAAACGATCGTGAAGCTAAACAAACTACGTGCACACATGCAACATAGACATAGACAATTACCCACAATAGCCTAATGCCTATGGCTGCCTTAAATATGGCTCCCAATCAGAGATAATGAAAGACAGCTGTCTCTGATTGAGAACCATTCAGGCAACCATAGACATACCTAGACACCTACACTAAACACAGCCCCATAACCTCTACAAAACCCCCTATACAATACAACCACCCAAGATGAGACAAATACAAACAAACATCCCCCCTGTCACACCCTGACCTAACCAAAATATTACAGAAAACAAAGATAACTAAGGCCAGGGTGTAACAGTAACCCCCCCCCCAAAGGTGCGGACTCCGGCCGCAAAATCTGACACAGAAGGGGAGGGTCCGGGTGGGCCTTCCTACGGCGGCGGCTCGGGTGCGGGACGTGGCCCCCACTCCACCATAGTCAATACCCGCTTTGGTGGCTCTGGCAGATCCTGGCTGACTGGCGGCTCTGGCAGATCCTGGCTGACGGGCGGCTCTGGCAGATCCTGGCTGACGGGCGGCTCTGGCAGATCCTGGCTGACGGGCGGCTCTGGCAGATCCTGGCTGGCTGATGGCTCTGGCTGGTCATGGCTGGCGGGCGGCTCTGGCTGTTCATGGCTGGCGGGCGGCTCTGGCTGGTCATGGCTTGCGGGCGGCTCTGGCTGGTCATGGCTGGCGGGCGGCTCTGGCTGCTCCTGGCTGGCGGGCGGCTCTGGCTGCTCCTGGCTGGCGGGCGGCTCTGGCTACTCCTGGCTGGCTGGTGGGCGGCTCTGGCTGCTCCTGGCTGGCGGGCGGCTCTGGCTGCTCCTGTCTGGCGGACGGCTCTGGCTGCTCCTGTCTGGCGGACGGCTCTGAGTGCTCCTGTCTGGCGGGCGGCTCTGGCTGCTCCTGTCTGGCGGACGGCTCTGGCTGCTCCTGTCTGGCGGACGGCTCTGGCTGCTCCTGTCGGGCGGACGGCTCTGAGTGCTCCTGTCTGGCGGACGGCTCTGGCTGCTCCTGTCTGGCGGGCGGCTCTCGCTGCTCCTGTCTGGCGGGCGGCTCTGACGGCTCGGGACAGACGGGCGGCTCTGACGGCTCGGGACAGACGGGCGGCTCTGACGGCTCGGGACAGACGGGCGGCTCTGACGGCTCGGGACAGACGGGCGGCTCTGACGGCTCGGGACAGACGGGCGGCTCTGACGGCTCGGCACAGACGGGCGGCTCTGACGGCTCGGGACAGACGAGCGGCTCTGACGGCTCGGGACAGACGGGCAGCTCTGACGGCTCGGGATAGACAGGCAGCTCTGACGGCTCGGGACAGACGGGCAGCTCTGACCGCTCGGGACAAACGGGCAGCTCTGACGGCTCGGGACAGACGGGCAGCTCTGACGGCTCAGGACAGACGGGCAGCTCTGACGGCTCTGGACAGACGGGCAGCTCTGACGGCTCTGGGCAGACGGGCAGCTCTGACGGCTCTGGGCAGACGGGCAGCTCTGACGGCTCTGGGCAGACGGGCAGCTCTGACGGCTCTGGGCAGACGGGCAGCTCTGACGGCTCTGGGCAGACGGGCAGCTCTGACGGCTCTGGGCAGACGGATAGCGCAGGCGGCTCTGGGCAGACGGACAGTGCAGGCGGCACTGGGCAGACGGCAGACTCTGGCGGGCAGTAGGTGAACGGATGATCTCCGCATATGTAGTTCTAGGCCTGAATCATGGAGGAGGAGGTGTGATGGTGTGGGAGTGCATTACTGGTGAAACTGTCTGTGATTTATTTAGAATTCAACCACACTTAACCAGCATAGCTACCACAGCATTCTGCAGCGATCCACCATCCCATTTAGTTTGCGTTTAGTGGAACTATAATTTGTTTTCAACAGGACAATGACCCAACACACCTCTAGGCTGTGTCGTAGCTGAATCAGACTTAGTTAGGTAACATAGATAAATAAGATGTTGTCACGATCGTCTTGATGAGGAAGAGTGGCCCAAGGCGCAGCGTGATAACAATACATCTTCTTTAATGAAGACAAACAAAACACTTACAAACGAACAAAAACAACAAACGATCGTGAAGCTAAACAAACTACGTGCACACATGCAACATAGAAGTGACAATTACCCACAATAGCCTAATGCCTATGGCTGCCTTAAATATGGCTCCCAATCAGAGACAATGAAAGACAGCTGTCTCTGATTGAGAACCATTCAGGCAACCATAGACATACCTAGACACCTACACTAAACACAACCCCATAACCTCTACAAAACCCCCTATACAATACAACCACCCAAGATGAGACAAATACACACAAACATCCCCCCTGTCACACCCTGACCTAACCAAAATATTACAGAAAACAAAGATAACTAAGGCCAGGGTGTAACAGTAACCCCCCCCCAAAGGTGCGGACTCCGGCCGCAAAATCTGACACAGAAGGGGAGGGTCCGGGTGGGCCTTCCTACGGCGGCGGCTCGGGTGCGGGACGTGGCCCCCACTCCACCATAGTCAATACCCGCTTTGGTGGCTCTGGCAGATCCTGGCTGACTGGCGGCTCTGGCAGATCCTGGCTGACGGGCGGCTCTGGCAGATCCTGGCTGACGGGCGGCTCTGGCAGATCCTGGCTGACGGGCGGCTCTGGCAGATCCTGGCTGGCTGATGGCTCTGGCTGGTCATGGCTGGCGGGCGGCTCTGGCTGTTCATGGCTGGCGGGCGGCTCTGGCTGGTCATGGCTTGCGGGCGGCTCTGGCTGGTCATGGCTGGCGGGCGGCTCTGGCTGCTCCTGGCTGGCGGGCGGCTCTGGCTGCTCCTGGCTGGCGGGCGGCTCTGGCTGCTCCTGGCTGGCGGGCGGCTCTGGCTACTCCTGGCTGGCTGGTGGGCGGCTCTGGCTGCTCCTGGCTGGCGGGCGGCTCTGGCTGCTCCTGTCTGGCGGACGGCTCTGGCTGCTCCTGTCTGGCGGACGGCTCTGAGTGCTCCTGTCTGGCGGGCGGCTCTGGCTGCTCCTGTCTGGCGGACGGCTCTGGCTGCTCCTGTCTGGCGGACGGCTCTGGCTGCTCCTGTCTGGCGGACGGCTCTGAGTGCTCCTGTCTGGCGGGCGGCTCTGGCTGCTCCTGTCTGGCGGGCGGCTCTGGCTGCTCCTGTCTGGCGGGCGGCTCTGACGGCTCGGGACAGACGGGCGGCTCTGGCGGCTCGGGACAGACGGGCGGCTCTGACGGCTCGGGACAGACGGGCGGCTCTGACGGCTCGGGACAGACGGGCGGCTCTGACGGCTCGGGACAGACGGGCGGCTCTGACGGCTCGGCACAGACGGGCGGCTCTGACGGCTCGGGACAGACGAGCGGCTCTGACGGCTCGGGACAGACGGGCAGCTCTGACGGCTCGGGACAGACGGGCAGCTCTGACCGCTCGGGACAAACGGGCAGCTCTGACGGCTCGGGACAGACGGGCAGCTCTGACGGCTCGGGACAGACGGGCAGCTCTGACGGCTCTGGACAGACGGGCAGCTCTGACGGCTCTGGGCAGACGGGCAGCTCTGACGGCTCTGGGCAGACGGGCAGCTCTGACGGCTCTGGGCAGACGGGCAGCTCTGACGGCTCTGGGCAGACGGGCAGCTCTGACGGCTCTGGGCAGACGGATAGCGCAGGCGGCTCTGGGCAGACGGACAGTGCAGGCGGCACTGGGCAGACGGCAGACTCTGGCGGGCAGTAGGTGAACGGATGATCTCCGCATATGTAGTTCTAGGCCTGAATCATGGAGGAGGAGGTGTGATGGTGTGGGAGTGCATTACTGGTGAAACTGTCTGTGATTTATTTAGAATTCAACCACACTTAACCAGCATAGCTACCACAGCATTCTGCAGCGATCCACCATCCCATTTAGTTTGCGTTTAGTGGAACTATAATTTGTTTTCAACAGGACAATGACCCAACACACCTCTAGGCTGTGTCGTAGCTGAATCAGACTTAGTTAGGTAACATAGATAAATAAGATGTTGTCACGATCGTCTTGATGAGGAAGAGTGGACCAAGGCGCAGCGTGATAACAATACATCTTCTTTAATGAAGACAAACAAAACACTTACAAACGAACAAAAACAACAAACGATCGTGAAGCTAAACAAACTACGTGCACACATGCAACATAGACATAGACAATTACCCACAATAGCCTAATGCCTATGGCTGCCTTAAATATGGCTCCCAATCAGAGACAATGAAAGACAGCTGTCTCTGATTGAGAACCATTCAGGCAACCATAGACATACCTAGACACCTACACTAAACACAACCCCATAACCTCTACAAAACCCCCTATACAATACAACCACCCAAGATGAGACAAATACACACAAACATCCCCCCTGTCACACCCTGACCTAACCAAAATATTACAGAAAACAAAGATAACTAAGGCCAGGGTGTAACAGTAACCCCCCCCCAAAGGTGCGGACTCCGGCCGCAAAATCTGACACAGAAGGGGAGGGTCCGGGTGGGCCTTCCTACGGCGGCGGCTCGGGTGCGGGACGTGGCCCCCACTCCACCATAGTCAATACCCGCTTTGGTGGCTCTGGCAGATCCTGGCTGACTGGCGGCTCTGGCAGATCCTGGCTGACGGGCGGCTCTGGCAGATCCTGGCTGACAGGCGGCTCTGGCAGATCCTGGCTGACGGGCGGCTCTGGCAGATCCTGGCTGACGGGCGGCTCTGGCAGATCCTGGCTGACGGGCGGCTCTGGCAGATCCTGGCTGGCGGGCGGCTCTGGCTGTTCATGGCTGGCGGGCGGCTCTGGCTGGTCATGGCTTGCGGGCGGCTCTGGCTGGTCATGGCTGGCGGGCGGCTCTGGCTGCTCCTGGCTGGCGGGCGGCTCTGGCTGCTCCTGGCTGGCGGGCGGCTCTGGCTGCTCCTGGCTGGCGGTCGGCTCTGGCTGCGCCTGGCATGCGGGCGGCTCTGGCTGCTCCTGGCTGGCGGGCGGCTCTGGCTGCTCCTGGCTGGCGGGCGGCTCTGGCTACTCCTGGCTGGCTGGTGGGCGGCTCTGGCTGCTCCTGGCTGGCGGGCGGCTCTGGCTGCTCCTGGCTGGCGGGCGGCTCTGGCTGCTCCTGGCTGGCGGGCGGCTCTGGCTCCTCCTGGCTGGCGGGCGGCTCTGGCTGCTCCTGGCAGGACAAACGGGCAGCTCTGACGGCTCGGGACAGACGGGCAGCTCTGATGGCTCGGGACAGACGGGCAGCTCTGACGGCTCTGGACAGACGGGCAGCTCTGACGGCTCTGGGCAGACGGGCAGCTCTGACGGCTCTGGGCAGACGGGCAGCTCTGACGGCTCTGGGCAGACGGGCAGCTCTGACGGCTCTGGGCAGACGGGCAGCTCTGACGGCTCTGGGCAGACGGGCAGCTCTGACGGCTCTGGGCAGACGGATAGCGCAGGCGGCTCTGGGCAGACGGACAGTGCAGGCGGCACTGGGCAGACGGCAGACTCTGGCCGGCTGAGGCGCACAGTAGGCCTGGTGCGTGGTACCGGAACTGGAGGTACCGGGCTAAGGACACGCACCTCAAGGCTAGTGCGGGGAGCAGCAACAGGACGCACAGGACTCTGGAGACGCACAGGAGGCTTGGTTGCTTGGTGCCGGAACTGGTGGTACCGGGCTGGAGACACGCACCATAGGGCGAGTGCGTGGAGGAGGAACAGGGCTCTGGAGACACACTGGAAGCCTGGTGCGTGGTGTTGGCAATGGTGGTACTGGGCTGGGGCGAGGAGGTGGCGCCGGATATACCGGACCGTGGAGGCGTACTGGCTCCCTTGAGCACTGAGCCTGCCCAACCTTACCTGGTTGAATGCTCCCCGTAGCCCGACCAGTGCGGGGAGGTGGAATAACCCGCACTGGGCTGTGTTGGCGAACCGGGGACACCATGCGTAAGGCTGGTGCCATGTATGCCGGCCCGAGGAGACACACTGGAGACCAGACGCGTTGAGCCGGCTTCATGGCACCTGGCTCAATGCCCAATCTAGCCCTGCCAGTGCGGGGAGGTGGAATAACCCGCACCGGGCTATGCACACGTACAGGAGACACCGTGCGCTCTACCGCATAACACGGTGTCTGCCCGTACTCTCGCACTCCACGATAAGCATAGGGAGTTGGCGCAGGTCTCCTACCTGACTTCGCCACACTCTGTTGTAGCCCCCCCCCCCCAAGAATTTTTTTGGGCTGACTCACAGGCTTCCTACCGCGTCGTCGTGCTGCCTCCATTCGCCGGTATCCCTCCTCACACTGCTCCATAGAATCCCAGGCGGGCTCCGGCATTCTCCCTGGGTCGATCGCCCACCTGTCGATCTCCTCCCACGTAGTATAGTCCAGACTCTGCTCCTATTGCCATAAATCCTGTGTAGGTTGCTCCTGCTGCTGCTTAACACGCTGCTTGGTCCTGGTAAGGTGGGTAATTCTGTCACGATCGTCTTGATGAGGAAGAGTGGAACAAGGCGCAGCGTGATAACAATACATCTTCTTTAATGAAGACAAACAAAACACTTACAAACGAACAAAAACAACAAACGATCATGAAGCTAAACAAACTATGTGCACACATGCGACATAGACATAGACAATTACCCACAATAGCCTAATGCCTATGGCTGCCTTAAATATGGCTCCCAATCAGAGACAATGAAAGACAGCTGTCTCTGATTGAGAACCATTCAGGCAACCATAGACATACCTAGACACCTACACTAAACACAACCCCATAACCTCTACAAAAACCCCTATACAATACAACCACCCAAGATGAGACAAATACACACAAACATCCCCCCTGTCACACCCTGACCTAACCAAAATATTACAGAAAACAAAGATAACTAAGGCCAGGGCGTGACAGATGTTTTATTTATCTTATACTTGTCATTAGAATGTCTTCTTTTGGACTATACTGTTGGCAGTTGCATTTTCCTTTCTCCTCTAGGGAAAAGTCACTTGGGGCCCAGAGAGGGGAGAGGTCAGGCTTGTCTTTTACATATCTGGTAATAT
Source organism: Salvelinus namaycush (assembly GCF_016432855.1). NCBI lineage: Eukaryota > Metazoa > Chordata > Actinopteri > Salmoniformes > Salmonidae > Salvelinus > Salvelinus namaycush. The sequence goes on from NC_052346.1 coordinate 13,519,715, forward strand.
GCAGAATATGAGAAAGGGAGAAGTCAGGTTTGAACATTGTCTTTCATAGGTGAATATATCTGTGAAACCATGTGAATGGCTCCACTATATCTGTACTCCAGTCACTCCCTCATTTTCCCATTGGGGGGGAGGAGTATGGCAGTGTCTGGAACCATTATACCACCCCTCTGATGTTGAACTTATCTTTCATAGTATATGACCTAGAGGGTCACTCCCCTTAGTGAGCTTCTCCAGGAGTGGGGAGAAGAGGGGGTGTATTTGAGATGGGAGTATCTAGAATTTACTATTGATATAAGATGAGTTAATGTTTTGGTCCTAAGAAGTACCAAGAACGAGATTAGAACCTCGTCTAAGAGACCAAACTGAACGATAATTTATAGCTAATGCTATCTGGCTATGGGATACTCCTCTTTCAAGTAAAAGGCCCTTTGTGAAGTTCCTAAGATCTGTGGTTCGTCATGTGAGTTGAGAGGGGTGTTTCTTGGCTATAAAAGATACTAAGATACTATATTATTTTGTAAGCACTCTCAGAGAATTAATTTATAGACACTGAATTGATCTGAGAGTCAAAGGGCTATGGTGAAGCTCATATAATTAAAGGTGGACTATAACTCTGACTTGTGTGTGGTTTGTAAACTCTCATCATTTAGTAATACAGGAAATTACCACGACAGCTGTGTAAGGGCTATTTGACCAAGAAGGAGAGTGATGGAGTGCTGCATCAGATGACCTGGTCCACAGTCACCCAACCTCAACCCAATTGAGATGGTTTGGGATGAGTTGGACTGCAGAGTGAAGGAAAAGCAGCCAACAAATGCTCAGCATATGTGGGAACTCCTTCAAGACTGTTGGAAAAGCATTTCCAGGTGAAGCTGGTTGAGAGAATGCCAAAGTGTACAAAGCTGACATCAAGGCAACGGGTGGAAACTTTGAAGAATCTCAAATCTAAAATATATTTTGATTTGTTAATTATAGATTAAACGTATCATTGCTCAACGGCCATTGGACATAAGCATTTAGTTGGAAATCGCAAATGCAACAATGAGTGGTTTGGAAGGAATCAGTCGCTAACTGCAAGAATTGCAATGCAGTCATTAGCCTGCTATTCACTGGAGTGGCTGTGTAGTCCCAAGTCTAAGATTAAGGGTCTCTTTTCCTAGTTCAAAATGATAAACAATCAACATTGGCCATGCTGTCAATGAAGCATGATTTGTGCCCCCCTCAAAACAACTGTTAACTCGGAACTGCAAAATCTGACTTACGTAAGTTCAAGACAACTGTGAACTCGGGAAAAATGATCTATGACTGGGAAAATACATTTTGAAATTTTATCCAGCTCGGAATGTTAATTTCGCAACTCAGGCCTCATTCTAGAGCTATGACCTGAAGATCACTGACGTCATCATGATTCATGCTTTTTTTGTTGTTGAGTTCCCAGTTTTCTTGAAGGCACCATGAATCCAGAAAATGCCAGACTTTGATGACAAAGTTTGGTGACAATTTAGCCAACGATGGACCGCCGCGCCACCTTCCTGTTCAAGTGAGCACAGCACAACAAGGTGAGTCCAAAAAGGTTGTGTATGCTGCTACATAAATGACGTAATATGGCAGGGAGATATATATACTGCAGCTAAGAAAGTAAGCTGTTAGTAGCCCATGTGCCTCACCGAATGAACAAACTATTTCGCTGCCAGACAAGGCTTTGCTGATAGCCAGGTGCAATATTGGTAAGGTGTTGGGACTGCTGTTGGGACTCTGCTGTTGGGACAGCTTTATGTAGGCTCTAACAGTTTGAGGGCACCGCTTTTCACTGTTGTAGTGCAATTAATGTATTGTTTAGTGTTGGGTAGTGGTTTTGCTGGCATGCATCCTACATTGATCATATTCCCTCATTCATATTGTCACGACTTCTGCCGAAGTCGTTGCCTCTTCTTGTTCGGGCGGTGTTCGGCGGTCGACGTCACCGGTCTTCTAGCCATCATCGATCCATTTTTCATTTTCCATTGGTTTTGTCTTGTCTTCCCACACACCTGTTTTCAATCCCATCCATTACCTATTGTGTATTTAACCCTCTGTTTCCCCTCATGTCTTTGTCAGAGATTGTTATTTGTCAAGTGTTGTGTTTATTGTGTATAGGTGTGCGACGGGTCATCGTACCCATATTTGTTTTATGTTTTCCTATGAGTGTTATGGAGCAGATTACTGGGACTATAATTAAAAAACTCCATTCTACACTCTATTTGACTCTCCTGCGCCTGACTTCCCTGCCACTTATACACGCAACTGTGACAGAATCTCTGACCTTTATATATGAAGTCAGCAGGAGAGGACACGACACCCATGGAGGTGGAAAAGCGCGTTATGGAACAAGCGAAGGAGATTGACTGTTTGAGCGCCGTCATGGATCGCATTGTCCAGAATATGGATCGCTGGGAGAGACAGGGAGTTTCACCAGCGCCTCCACTGCCACAACTGGGATTTACCTTTAACGCGTTTTCCCCACCTGAACCTAACAAAATCCGTTTACCCCTACCCACGGGTTACAACGGAGATACTGCCGGCTGCCAGGGTTTCCTCCTTAAACTGAACTTATATCTGGCCACGGTCTCCCCAGTACCATCCGACCGGGAGAAGAGTTCCGCCCTCGTCTCATGCCTCACCGGGAAAGCACGGGAGTGGGCCAGCGCTGTGTGTAGAGAGGAGAATGCGGCGTTGGACCATTTTGAGGAGTTCACCCTTTATTTCAGGAGAGTATTCGACCATCCTCCCGAAGGAAAAACGGCGGGTGAGCTCCTCTATCATCTGAGGCAGGAGACGAGGAGTGCCCAGGAGTTTGCTTTGGAGTTTAGGACCTTGGCTGCCGGCGCTGGGTGGAGCGACAGGGCCCTGATCGACCATTACCGTTGTAGCCTACGCGAGGACGTCCGTCGGGAGCTGGCCTGTAGAGACACCACCCTCAACTTCGACCAGCTGGTGGACATGTCCATCAGGCTGGACAACATGCTGGCTACTCGTGGACGTCTAGATCGGGGTCTGGTTGTTCCATCCTCCCGCACCCTCTCTCCCGAACCAATGGAATTGGGAGGGACGGTGCGCCGGGAGACCGGAGGGGGTTCCCGCTCGAGCACCATCTATGGTCGCAGAGATCACACTGCTGGTCGGTGCCGGGTTGGTTCCTCTGGGAATAGAGAAGGCAGGCAGGGCACTCTGGCATCACCCCAGGTGAGTAGGCACCATTCTCATCCAGAGCCCTCTGTTGCACTTATGTTTGTCTCTGTCACTTTTCCGGATTTTTCCCTGCATTCCCAGTATAAGGCGCTAGTAGATTCAGGCGCGGCTGGAAATTTCATTAATAAAAATTTAGCTCATAGTTTAGGGATCCCTATTGTGTCTGTGGATATGCCTTTCCCTATTCATGCCTTAGATAGTCGACCATTAGGGTCAGGTTTTATCAGGGAGGTCACCGCACCGTTGTATATGATAACGCAGGAGGGTCACAAGGAGAAGATTAGTCTTTTTCTTATTGATTCCCCTGCGTATTCTGTGGTGCTAGGTCTACCCTGGTTAGCGTGTCATAACCCCACTGTTTCTTGGCCACAGAGGGCTCTCACGGGGTGGTTGCGAGAGTGCTCAGGTAGGTGTTTAGGGGTTTCCGTTGGTGCTACTACGGTGGAAAGTCCAGACCAGGTCTCCACTGTGCACATTCCTCCAGAATATGCCGATTTGGCTCTCGCCTTCTGTAAAAAGAAGGCGACTCAATTACCACCCCATCGACAGGGGGATTGTGCGATAGATCTCCTGGTAGACGCTGCATATCCCAGGAGTCACGTGTATCCCCTGTCGCAAGCGGAGACGGTGGCTATGGATACATATATCTCTGAATCCCTGCGTCAGGGGTTCATTCAGCCATCCATTTCACCCGCCTCTTCGAGTTTCTTTTTTGTGAAGAAGAAGGATGGCGGTTTACGCCCGTGCATTGATTATCGAGGTCTCAATAAAATCACGGTGAAATATAGTTACCCGCTACCTCTGATAAATACAGTTATGGAGTCAATGCGCGGGGCACGCTTCTTCACAAAATTGGATCTCAGGAGTGCGTATAATCTGGTGCGTATTCGGAAGGGTGATGAGTGGAAGACGGCATTTAGCACCACCTCAGGTCATTATGAGTACCTGGTCATGCCATATGGGTTGATGAATGCTCCATCAGTCTTCCAATCATTTGTAGATGAGATCTTCAGGGACCTGCACGGGCAGGGTGTAGTGGTGTATATAGATGATATTCTGATATACTCCGCTACACGCGCCGAGCATGTGTCCCTGGTGCGCAGGGTGCTTGGTCGCCTGTTGGAGCATGATCTATATGTCAAGGCTGAGAAATGCTTGTTCTTCCAACAATCCATCTCCTTCCTAGGGCATCGGATTTCCACTTCAGGAGTGGAAATGGAGAGCGACCGCATTACAGCCGTGCGTAATTGGCCGACTCCAACCACGGTAAAGGAGGTGCAGCGCTTTTTGGGGTTTGCCAATTACTACCGGAGATTTATCCGTGGTTTTGGTCAGGTTGCGGCTCCCATTACCTCACTGCTAAAGGGGGGCCCGGTGCGCTTGCAGTGGTCGGCTGAGGCGAACAGGGCTTTTGGACACCTGAAGACTCTGTTTACCGCGGCGCCTGTGTTGGCTCATCCGGATCCCTCTTTGCCATTCATGGTAGAGGTGGACGCATCCGAAGCTGGGATAGGAGCAGTGCTCTCTCAGCGTTCGGGTGTGCCACTGAAGCTTCGCCCCTGTGCTTTCTTTTCGAAGAAGCTCAGCCCGGCGGAGCGAAACTATGATGTGGGGGACCGAGAGCTGTTAGCTGTCGTAGAAGCCTTGAAGGTGTGGAGGCACTGGCTTGAGGGGGCTAAACACCCTTTTCTCATCTGGACTGACCACCGCAATCTGGAGTACATCCGGCAGGCGAAGAGAATGAATCCTCGCCAGGCAAGGTGGGCCATGTTTTTCACTCGTTTTGTGTTTACTCTTACTTACAGACCAGGCTCCCAGAACGTCAAGGCAGACGCATTGTCTCGGCTGTATGACACAGAGGAGCGGTCCATGGATCCCACTCCCATACTCCCAGCTTCGTGTTTGGTGGCGCCAGTAGTGTGGGAGCTGGACGCGGACATTGAGCGGGCGTCACGTGCAGAGTCCTCTCCTCCTGAGTGTCCAGCTGGTCGTCTGTACGTTCCGTCTGCTGTCCGCGACCGATTGATCTATTGGGCTCACACGTCACCCTCCTCTGGTCATCCTGGGATAGGTCGGACGATGCGCTGTCTTGATGGGAGGTACTGGTGGCCCACTTTAGCTAAGGACGTGAGGATTTATGTTTCCTCCTGCTCGGTGTGCGCCCAGTGCAAGGCTCCTAGACACCTGTCTAGAGGTAAGCTCCAACCTTTACCTGTTCCTCAACGGCCGTGGTCGCACCTGTCGGTGGATTTTTTGACTGATCTTCCACCTTCACAGGGTTACACCACGATCTTGGTCGTTGTGGATCGGTTTTCGAAGTCCTGTCGTCTCCTCCCTTTGCCCGGTCTCCCTACGGCCTTACAAACTGCAGAGGCCCTGTTTACACACGTTTTCCGGCACTATGGGGTGCCTGAGGATATAGTGTCTGATCGGGGTCCCCAGTTCACATCAAGGGTCTGGAAGGCGTTCATGGAACGTCTGGGGATCTCGGTTAGTCTTACCTCAGGTTTTCACCCCGAGAGTAATGGGCAGGTGGAGAGAGTTAACCAGGATGTGGGCAGGTTTCTGCGGTCCTATTGCCAGGACCGGCCGGGGGAGTGGGCGAAGTTCGTGCCCTGGGCAGAGATGGCCCAGAACTCGCTACGTCACTCCTCCACTAACCTTACTCCTTTTCAATGTGTATTAGGGTATCAGCCGGTTCTGGCTCCTTGGCATCAGAGTCAGACCGAGGCTCCTGCGGTGGACAATTGGTTTCGGCACGCTGAGTAAACCTGGGAGGCAGCCCACGTCCACCTTCAGCGTGCCATAAGGTGCCAGAAAATTGGCGCAGACCGTCGCCGCAGTGAGGCCCCGGTGTTCGCACCAGGGGACAGGGTCTGGCTCTCGACCCGAAACCTGCCCCTCCGCCTGCTCTGCCGGAAGCTGGGTCCGCGGTTTGTGGGGCCGTTTAAAGTCCTGAGGAGAGTGAACGAGGTATGTTATAGGTTACAACTGCCCACTAATTACCGTATTAACCCCTCGTTCCATGTGTCTCTCCTCAGGCCGGTGGTGGCTGGCCCGCTCCAGGAGGCTGAAGTGCGTGAAGTTCCTCCACCTCCTCTAGACATCGAGGGGGTCCCGGCGTATTCTGTTCGATCCATTTTGGATTCGAGACGTCGGGCGAGGGGCCTTCAGTACCTCGTGGACTGGGAGGGGTACGGGCCGGAGGAGAGATGCTGGGTTCCAGTGGAGGACGTTTTAGATCCTTCCATGTTAAAAGAATTCCACCGCCTCCATCCGGATCGCCCTGCACCTCGCCCACCGGGTCGTCCCCGAGGCCGGTGTCGACGCGCTGCTGGAGCCGCGCGTCAGGGGGGGGGGGTAATGTCACGACTTCTGCCTAAGTCGTTGCCTCTCCTTGTTCGGGCGGTGTTCGGCGGTCGACGTCACCGGTCTTCTAGCCATCATCGATCCATTTTTCATTTTCCATTGGTTTTGTCTTGTCTTCCCACACACCTGTTTTCAATCCCATCCATTACCTATTGTGTATTTAACCCTCTGTTTCCCCTCATGTCTTTGTCAGAGATTGTTATTTGTCAAGTGTTGTGTTTATTGTGTATAGGTGTGCGACGGGTCATCGTACCCATATTTGTTTTATGTTTTCCTATGAGTGTTATGGAGCAGATTACTGGGACTATAATTAAAAAACTCCATTCTACACTCTATTTGACTCTCCTGCGCCTGACTTCCCTGCCATTTATATACGCAACTGTGACACATATCCCCCTCTAACATATTCCGGGTGTTATATTCCCCTCTATCATATTCCTCTCTATCAAATTCCTCTCTATCATATTCCCCTCTATCATATTCCTCTCCATCATATTCCTCTCTATCAAATTCCTCTCTATCATATTCCCCTTGATCATATTCCTCTCCATCATATTCCTCTCTATCATATTCCCCTCCATCATATTCCTCTCTATCATATTCCCCTCTATCATATTCCTCTCTATCAAATTCCTCTCTATCATATTCCCCTCGATCATATTCCTCTCCATCATATTCCTCTCTATCATATTCCTCTCTATCATATTCCACTCTATCATATTCCCCTCATTCATATTCCCCTCTATCATATTCCTCTCTATCATATTCCTTTCTATCATATTCCCCACTATCATATTCCTCTTTATCATATTCCCCTCTATCATATTCCTCTCTATCATATTCCTCTCCATCATATTCCTTTCTATCATATTCCCCACTATCAAATTCCTCTTTATCATATTCCCCTCTATCATATTTCTCTCTATCATATTCCTCTCTGTCATATTCCTCTCTATCACATTCCACTCTATCATATTCCCTTCTATCATATTCCTCTCTATCATATTCCCCTCTATCATATTCCCCTCTATCATAATCCCCTCTATCATATTCCTCTCTATCATATTCCCCTCTATCATATTCCCCTCTATCATATTCCCTCCATCATATTCCTCTCTATCATATTTCCTCTATCATATTCCTCTATATCATATTCCCCTCTATCATATTCCTCTATATCATATTCCCCTCTATCATATTCCCTCCATCATATTCCTCTCTATCATATTACCCTCCATCATATTCCTCTCTATCATATTCCCTCCATCATATTCCTCTCTATCATATTACCCTCTATCATATTCCTCTATATCATATTCCGCTATATCATATTCCCCTCTATCATATTCCTCTCTATCATATTCCTCTCTATCATATTCCTCTATATCATATTCCCCTCTATCATATTCCTCTCTATCATATTCCCCTCTATCATATTCCCTCCATCATATTCCTCTCTATCATATTCCCCTCTATCATATTCCACTCTATCATATTCCTCTCTATCATATTCCCCTCTATCATATTCCCCTCTATCATATTCCTCTCTATCATATTCCCTCCATCATATTCCTCTCTATCATATTCCTCTATCATAATCCTCTATATCATATTCCCCTCTATCATATTCCTCTATACCATATTCCCCTCTATAATATTCCCTCCATCATATTCCTCTCTATCATATTACCCTCCATCATATTCCTCTCTATCATATTCCCTCCATCATATTCCTCTCTATCATATTACCCTCTATCATATTCCTCTATATCATATTCCTCTATATCATATTCCTCTCTATCATATTCCTCTCTATCATATTTCCTCTATCATATTCCTCTTTATCATATTCCCCTCTATCATATTCCTCTCTATCATATTCCCCTCTATCATATTCCCTCCATCATATTCTTCTCTATCATATTACCCTCCATCATATTCCTCTCTATCATATTACCCTCTATCATATTCCTCTATATCATATTCCCCTCTATCATATTCCCCTCTATCATATTGCCCTCTATCATATTCCCTTCTTTCATATTGCCTTCTATCATATTCCTTTCTATCATATTCCTCTCTATCATATTCCTCTCTATCATATTCCTCTCTATCATATTCCCTCCATCATATTCCTCTTTATCATATTCCCCTCTATCATATTCCCCTCTATCATATTCCTCTCTATCATATTCCCTCCATCATATTCCTCTTTATCATATTCCCCTCTATCATATTCCCCTCTATCATATTCCTCTCTATCATATTCCCTCCATCATATTCCTCTTTATCATATTCCCCTCTATCATATTCCTCTCTATCATATTCCTCTCTATCATATTACCCTCTATCATATTCCTCTATATCATATTCCCCTCTATCATATTCCCCTCTATCATATTGCCCTCTATCATATTCCCCTCTATCATATTCCCTTCTTTCATATTGCCTTCTATCATATTCCTCTCTATCATATTCCTCTCTATCATATTCCTCTCTATCATATTCCCTCCATCATATTCCTCTTTATCATATTCCCCTCTATCATATTCCTCTCTATCATATTCCCTCCATCATATTCCTCTTTATCATATTCCCCTCGATCATATTCCCTCCATCATATTCCTCTTTATCATATTCCCCTCTATCATATTCCCCTCTATCATATTCCTCTCTATCATATTCCCTCCATCATATTCCTCTTTATCATATTCCCCTCTATCATATTCCCTCCATCATATTCCTCTTTATCATATTCCCCTCTATCATATTCCCCTCTATCATATTCCTCTCTATCATATTCCCTCCATCATATTCCTCTTTATCATATTCCTCTCTATCATATTCCCTCCATCATATTCCCCTCTATCATATTCCTCTCTATCATATTCCCTCAATCATATTCCTCTTTATCATATTCCCCTCAATCATATTCCTCTTTATCATATTCCCCTCTATCATATTCCCTCCATCATATTCCTCTTTATCATATTCCCCTCTATCATATTCCCCTCTATCATATTCCTCTCTATCATATTCCCTCCATCATATTCCTCTTTATCATATTCCTCTCTATCATATTCCCTCCATCATATTCCCCTCTATCATATTCCTCTCTATCATATTCCCTCCATCATATTCCTCTTTATCATATTCCTCTCTATCATATTCCTCTCTATCATATTCCTCTCTATCATATTCCACTCTATCATATTCCTCTCTACCATATTCCTCTCTATCATATTCCCCTCTTTCATATTCCTCTCTATCATATTCCTCTCTATCAAATCCTCTCTATCATATTCCTCTCTATCATATTCCTCTTTATCATATTCCCCTCTATCATATTCCTCTCTATCATATTCACTATATATCATATTCCCTCTATCATATTCCTCTCTATCATATTCCCCTGAATCATATTCTCTTCTATCATATTTCTCTCTATCATATTCCCCTCTATCATATTCCCCTCTATCATATTCCTCTCTATCATATTCCCCTCTATCATATTCCCCTCTATCATATTCCTCTCTATCATATTCCTCTCTATCATATTCCCTCCATCATATTCCTCTTTATCATATTCCCCTCTATCATATTCCCCTCTATCATATTCCTCTCTATCATATTCCCCTCTATGATATTCCCCTCTATCATATTCCTCTCTATCATATTCCTCTCTATCATATTCCCTCCATCATATTCCTCTTTATCATATTCCCCTCTATCATATTCCTCTCTATCATATTCCTCTCTATCATATTACCCTCTTTCATATTCCTCTATATGATATTCCCCTCTATCATATTCCCCTCTATCATATTGCCCTCTATCATATTTCCCTCTATCATATTCCCTTCTTTCATATTGCCTTCTATCATATTCCTCTCTATCATATTCCTCTCTATCATATTCCTCTCTATCATATTCCTCTCTATCATATTCCCTCCATCATATTCCTCTTTATCATATTCCCCTCTATCATATTCCTCTCTATCATATTCCTCCATCATATTCCTCTTATCATATTCCCTCTATCTATTCCCATCATATTCCTCCTCACAGACACATATCACATTATTAATAGACATGACATAAACAGACACATCACATTATTAATACAGGACTACAGACACACATCACATTATTAATACATGACCACAGACACATATCACATTATTAATACATGCCCACAGACACATATCACATTATTAATACAGGACTACAGACACATCACATTATTAATACAGGACTACAGACACACATCACAATATCAATACAGGACTACAGACACACACCACATTATTAATACAGGACTACAGACACATAACACATTAATACAGGACCACAGACACATCACATTATTAATACAGGACTACAGACACACACCGCATTATTAATACAGGACTACCAACACATCACATTATTAATACATGACCACAGACACATATCACATTATTAATACAGGACTACAGACACACATCACATTATTAATACAGGACCACAGACACATATCACATTATTAATACAGGACTACAGACACACATCACATTATTAATACAGGACCACAGACACATACCACGTTATTAATACAGGACTACAGACACACCACATTATTAATACAGGACCACAGACACACATCACATTATTAATACAGGACCACAGACACATATCACATTATTAATACAGGAATACAAACACATCACATTATTAATACAGGACTACAGACACATCACATTATTAATACAGGACCACAGACACATCACATTATTAATACAGGACCACAGACACACATCACATTATTAATACAGGACTACAGACACATAACACATTATTAATACAGGACTACAGACACACCACATTATTAATACAGGACCACATACACGCATCACATTATTAATACAGGACCACAGACACATATCACATTATTAATACAGGACCACAGACACATATCACATTATTAATACAGGACTACAGACACATACCACATTATTAATACAGGACTACAGACACATAACACATTAATACAGGACCACAGACACATCACATTATTAATACAGGACTACAGACACACCACATTTTTAATACAGGACTACAGACACATACCACATTATTAATACAGGACCACAGACACATACCACATTATTAACACAGGACTACAGACACACATCGCATTATTAATACAGGACCACAGACACATAACACGTTATGAATACAGGACTACAGACACACATCACATTATTAATACAGGACCACAGACACATAACACGTTATTAATACAGGACTACAGACACATAACACATTATTAATACAGGACCAGACCGACATGGATTAGACAGCTATAGACCAGATGTTCAGTAGACTAGATATTGAACATACCAGGATGGCGATAGAAACTTGCACCTCCTTCTCCACCTCCTCCTTCTCCCTCCTCATCTCCTCCAGGTCAGCTGATGGGTCATACTCTCCCTTCAGACGGCGCAGACCTACAAAAGCACGCACACACAGCAAGTGTGTATTTTGGACACACCTACTCATTCAAGGGTTTTTATTTATTTATACTA
>NC_052346.1:13531978-13549478 GCF_016432855.1 Salvelinus namaycush
TCTTCTACATCGTAGAATAATAGAGAAGACATCAAAACTATGAAATAACATGTAGTAGCCACAAAAGTTTTAAACAAATCCAAATATATTTTAGATTTTAGATTCTTCAAAGTAGCCACCCTTTGCCTTGATGACAGCTTTGCACACTCTTTGTACTCTCTCAACTAGCTTCACCTGGAATGCTTTTCCAACAGTCTTTTCCAACAGGAGTTCCCACATATGCTGAGCACTTGTTGGCTGCTTTTTCTTCACTCTGCGGTCCAACTCATCCCAAACCATCTCAATTGGGTTGATGTCAGGGGATTGGGGAGGCCAGGTCATCTGATGCAGCACTTCATCACTCTCCTACTTGGTCAAATAGTTCTTACACAGCCTGGAGGTGTGTTGGGTCATTGTCCTGTTGAAAAACAAATGATAGTCCCACTAAGTGCAAACCAGATGGGATGGCGTTTCACTGCAGAATGCTGTGGTAGCCATGCTGGTGAAGTGTGCCTTGAATTCTAAATGAATCACAGACAGTGTCACCAGCAAAGCACCCCCACACCTCCTCCTCCATGCTTCACAGTGGGAAGTACACATGCGGAGATCATCCATTCACCTACTCTGCGTCTCACAAAGACACGGCGGTTGGAACCAAAAATCTAATGTCCATTGCTCGTGTTTCTTGTCCCAAGCAAGTCTCTTCTTCTTATTGGTGTCCTTTAGTAGTGGTTTGCAGCAATTTGACCACAAAGGCCTGATTCACGCAGTCTCCTCTGAACAGTTGATGTTGAGATGTGTCTGTTACTTGAACTCAGTAAGGCATTTATTTGGGCTGCAATTTCTGAGGCTGGTAACAAATGAACTTATCCTCTGCAGCAGATGTAACTCTGGATCTTCCTTTCCTGTGGCGGTCCTCATGAGAGCCAGTTTCATCATAGCGTTTGATGGTTTTTGCGACTGCACTTGAGGAAACTTTCAAAGTTCTTGAAATTTTCCGTATTGACTGACCTTCATGTCTTAAAGTAATGATGGACTGTCATTTCTCATTGCTTATTTGAGCTGTTCTTGCCATGATATGGACTTTATATTTTACCAAATAGGGCTATCTTCTGTATACCACCCCTACCTTGTCACAACACAACTGATTGGCTCAAACGCACTAACAAGGAAAGAAATTCCACAAATTAACTTTTAACAAGGCAGACTTGTTAATTGAAATGCATTCCAGGTGACTACCTCATGAAGCTGGTTGAGAGAATGCCAAAAGTGTGGAAAGCTGTCATGAAGGCAAAGGGTGGCTACTTTGAAGAATCTCAAAGTAGCCAATCTCTTTGTTTAACCCTTTTTTGGTTGCTACATGATTCCATATGTGTTATTTCATAGTTTTGATGTCTTCACTATTATTATACAATGTAGAAAATAGTACAAATAAAGAAAAAGCCTTGAATGAGTAGGTGTGTCCAAACTTTTGACTGGTACTGTATTTTCTAAGAGAGAGCTGAGATGTCTACAGTACATACTCTTCTTGGCCTCCTCCACCATGCCTCTCTTGATGTAGAGGTATCTGGGACTCTCAGGACACAGTGGCAACAGTAGAGACTGTAGCACAGCAGGAGCTCCAGACAGACCCAGCAGCAGCGGCCAGTAGTAGTCATTACCCAGGAGGAACTCTAGACCTAGCACCTGGGGGGCAGGGGGACAGAGATTAGGGACGGACACAGAGAGAGACAGGGGAACAGAGATTAGGGACGAACACAGAGAGAGTCAGGGGGACAGAGATTAGAGACAAACACAGAGAGAGACAGGGGAACAGAGATTAGGGACGAACACAGAGAGAGTCAGGGGGACAGAGATTAGAGACGGACACAGAGAGAGACAGGGGGACAGAGATTAGGGACAAACACAGAGAGAGACAGGGGGACAGAAATTAGGGACGGACACAGAGAGAGACAGGGGGACAGAGATTAGGGACAAACACAGAGAGAGACAGGGGGACAGAAATTAGGGACGGACACAGAGAGAGACAGGGGGACAGAGATTAGGGACGGACACAGAGAGAGACAGGGGGACAGAGATTAGGGACGGACACAGAGCGAGACAGGGGGACAGAGATTAGGGACGGACACAGAGAGAGACAGGGGGACAGAGATTAGGGACGGACACAGAGAGAGACAGGGGGACAGAGATTAGGGACTAACACAGACAGAGACAGGGGGACAGAGATTAGGAACGGACAAAGAGAGAGACAGGGGGATAGAGATTAGATGACAGAAAGAGACAGGGGGATAGAGATTAAAGGACAGACATTGACAGGAGGATAGAGATTAAAGGACAGACATTGACAGGAGGATAGAGGTTAAAGGACAGTCAGTGACAGGGGGATAGAGGTTAAAGGACAGACATTGACAGGGGGATAGAGATTAGAGGACAGACATTGACAGGGGGATAGAGATTAGAGGACAGACATTGACAGGAGGATAGAGATTAAAGGACATACATTGACAGGAGGATAGAGGTTAAAGGACAGACATTGACAGGAGGATAGAGGTTAAAGGACAGTCAGTGACAGGGGGATAGAGGTTAAAGGACAGACATTGACAGGAGGATAGAGGTTAAAGGACAGTCAGTGACAGGAGGATAGAGGTTAAAGGACAGTCAGTGACAGGGGGATAGAGGTTAAAGGACAGTCAGTGACAGGAGGATAGAGGTTAAAGGACAGTCAGTGACAGGGGGATAGAGGTTAAAGGACAGACATTGACAGGGGGATAGAGGTTAAAGGACATACATTGACAGGAGGATAGAGGTTAAAGGACAGACATTGACAGGAGGATAGAGGTTAAAGGACAGTCAGTGACAGGGGGATAGAGATTAGAGGACAGACAGTGTGTGTGGTCTTACCTGACTCAGTAATATACCAGTAACAATAGCCAGTTGATGTAAGGTTCCCAGAGCTCCTCTGTAGGCCATGGGAGCTATCTCCCCTATATACATAGGAACTAATCCTGAGGACAGACCTGAGAGAGAGAGAGAGAGAGAGAGAGAGAGAGAGAGAGAGAGAGAGAGAGAGAGAGAGAGAGAGAGAGAGAGAGAGAAGGTGAGAGAGAAGGAGAGAGAGAGAGAGAGAGAGTGAGAGAGAGAGAGAGAGAGAGAGAGAGAAGGAGAGAGAGAGGGAGAAGGGGAGAGAGAGAGAGAAGGAGAGAGAGAGGGAGAAGGGGAGAGAGAGGGAGAAGGGGAGAGAGAGGTAAACATAAAACACAAGAAATTGCACGCAGAGCAGAATTAGGCCGATACCTGCTAATTATCAAAATCCAGAAAATATCCATTCAATTCTACAACCACCTAAAAGGAAATGATTCCCAAACCTTCCATAACAAAGCCATCCCCTACAGAGAGATGAACCTGGAGAAGAGTCCCTTAAGCAAGCTGGTCCTGGGGCTCTGTTCACAAACAGACCCCACAGAGCCCCAGGACAGCAACACAATTAGACCCAACCAAATCAAGAGTAAACAAAAAGATAATTACTTGACACATTGGAAAGACTTAACAAAAAAACTAAGCAAACTAGAATGCTATTTGGCCCTAAACAGAGAGCACACAGTGGCAGAATACCTGACCACTGTGACTGACCCAAACCTAAGGTAAGCTTTGAGTATGTACAGACTCAGTGAACATAGCCTTGCTTTTGAGAAATGTTGCCTTAGGCAAACCTGGCTCTCAAGAGAAGACAGGCTATGTGCACACTGCCCACAAAATGAGGTGGAAACTGAGCTGCACTTCCTAACATCCTGCCCAATGTGATGTGTGCAATCACAGCAGCAAGATTTGTGACCTGCTGTCACAAGAAAAGGGCAACCAGTGAAGAACAAACACCATTGTAAATACAACCCATATTTATGTTTATTTATTTTCCTTTTTGTACTTTAACTATTTGCACGTAATATGACATTTGAAATGTCTTTATTATTTTGGAACTTTTGTGAGTGTAGTGTTTACTGTTCATTTTTATTGTATTTTTCACTTTTGTTTATTATCTACTTCACTTGCTTTGGCAATGTTAACATATGTTTCCCATGCCAATAAAGCCCTTGAATTGAATTGAGAGTGAGAGAGAGATGGAGGGGGGAGAAGAGAGCGTCAGTACCAGCCTTGTTCACACTTGTAGTGATAAGAATGTAGTGGACAGAGCTGGGCCAAACACTTCCTTCCTGATGTGCTGTAGTGTGTGACTTCATGTATTGATTACTCACCACAGTAGAATCCCATGACACATCGTCCAGCGATGACCATGACGTGGGGTTTCCACATCTTAGCCATCACCATCAGTAGTCCTGCTATTACTGCTAACACATTCACCATCAACATGCCCTTCACCCTGCACAGACAGCATAGGCATTAGCTCAGTGGGCTAACACAGTCTTGTGGCATACAGACGACCCGACTTCAAACCCTGTCAGTCACACAAGCGCGTTCAGTTTCGTCTTGAGACAGATAGAGGAAGAGGGAGGTTCGGATGCTCACACACACCTTCCTCTCAGGTCTCCAATGAAGCCCACCAGGAAGGACGACACCACGCCCCCGATGGAGAAGATCGACACAGACAGAGACCAATACATGACCACAGAGGGATGCACTTCCTGCTTTTCTGTCCCTGTACCGTTCTCTGATAGGAGGAGAGGCTCCTCAGGGAGCACCCCCAGGGACCGCCCATAATGCTGCTCGATCACCTAGGAAACAAAGTAAAGGTTTATAATAGTACTTGCTGTTTACTCATTACTAAAATAAACAGTGTGTGTGTGTACCTTCTGTGGCGCATTGATGACGCCCAGGCTGTATCCGTACTGTAGAGAACCCAAGACTGCTGAAAACACTGCTAGGGCTAGAGTGCCTGTCAGCTGCTGTAGGACACACAAATATGAAAAGGTGCCTGTAATGCGCTGAGCTAGTGTGCAGGGAACCAGTTCAATGCACCATGCAGTCCCACCTGCTGTAAAATACTGATTATAACAGAGCAACAGAACATCTTCACATTACTCAGTGTTACTGTTTCCTGATTCAACTAATCAAGGGCTTGATATTTAGGTGACTAGTTGAATTAGGTGTGTGACACATGCTGTTAATAAAAATATATGGACATTTCTGCTCTGTCCAAAATTACAACCGACTGACTGCAGCATTACCGCAAAAATGGAGGAGGCAAGTGGAAAGGTAGGGAGAAGGTAGGGAACTTGTTTGTTGGCCCTGCATTAAAGACCAAAATTGGAAACAAAAAAAAATGTAATGAATACAAAAATACAGTTGAAGTTGGACGTTTACATACACTTAGGTTGGAGTCATTAAAACAAATTGTTCAACCACTCCACAAATGTCTTGTTAACAAACTATAGTTTTGGCAAGTCGGTTTGGGACATCTACTCTGTGCATGACACAAGTCATTTTTCCAACAATTGTTTACAGACAGATTATTTCACTTATAATTCACTGTATCACAATTCCAGTGGGTCAGAAGTTTACATACACTAAGTTGACTGTGCCTTTAAACAGCTTGGAAAATTCCAGAAAATGATGTCATGGCTTTAGAAGCTTCTGATAGGCTAATTGACATAATTTGAGTCAATTGGAGGTGTACCTGTGGATGTATTTCAAGGCCTACCTTCAAACTCAGTGCCTCTTTGCTTGACATCATGGGAAAATCAAAATAAATCACCCAAGACCTAAAAAGAAATTGTAGACCTCCACAAGTCTGGTTCATCCTTGGGAGAAGTTTCCAAACGCCTGAAGGTACCACGTTCATCTGTACAAACAATAGTATGCAAGTATAAACACCATGGGACCACGCAGCCGTCATACCGCTCAGGAAGGAGACGCATTCTGTCTCCTAGAAATGAACGTACTTTGGTGCGAAAAATGCAAATCTATCCCAGAACAACAGCAAAGGACCTTGTGAAGATGCTGGAGGAAACAGGTACAAAAGTATCTATATCCACGGTAAAACGAGTCCTATATCAACATAACCTGAAAGGCCACTCAGCAAGGAAGAAGCCACTGCTCAAAAACTGTCATAAAAAAGCCAGACTAAGGTTTGCAACTACACATGGGGACAAAGATTGTACTTTTTGAACAAATGTCCTCTGGTCTGATAAAACAAAAATAGAACTGTTTGGCCATAATGACCATCGTTATGTTTGGAGGAAAAAGGGGAGGCTTGCAAGCCGAAGAACACCATCCCAACCGTGAAGCACGGGGTGGCAGCATCATGTTGTGGGGGTGCTTTGCTGCAGGAGGGACTGGTGCACTTCACAAAATAGATGGCATCATGAGGAATGAAAATTATGTGGATATATTGAAGCAACATCTCAAGACATCAGTCAGGAAGTTAAAGCTTGGTCGCAAATGGGTCTTCCAAATGGACAATGACCCCAAGCATACTTCCAAAGTTGTGGCAAAATGGCTTAAGGACAACAAAGTCAAGGTATTGGAGTGGCCATCACAAAGCCCTGACCTCAATCCTATAGAACATTTGTGGGCAGAACTGAAAAAGCGTGTGCGAGCAGGGAGGCCTAGAAACCTGACTCAGTTACACCAGCTCTGTCAGGAGGAATGGGCCAAAATTCACCCAACCTATTGTGGGAAGCTTGTGGAAGGCTACCCGAAACGTTTGACCCAAGTTAAACAATTTAAAGGCAATGCTACTAAATACTAATTGAGTGTATGTAAACTTCTGGCCCACTGGGAATGTGATGAAAGAAATAAAAGCTGAAATAAATCACTCTCTCTACTATTATTCTGACATTTCACATTCTTAAAATGAAGTGGTGATCCTAACTGACTTTAGACAGGGAATTTTTATTAGGATTAAATGTCAGGAATTATGACAAACTGAGTTTAAATGTATTTGGCTAAGGTGTATGTAAACATCCGACTTCAACTGTACATCAGTTTTACTTGAGGACCAAAATGTTGACCGCGGCTCCATACAGGTTGCAAAATAGTTGGATGTACCAATTCCATGGCACATGGTCTATGAACTGAGACACAAAACGTAGAGTTTTTCCATTTAAATGATAATCGAAAATTCTTGCAACCAGTAGAATGTTATATATATTGGGATACGACCATCCCAGCTCTGCAGATTTTACTGCGAAGAGACAGAATCATTATCTCACTTGTTCTTGTACTGCCCATACTGTATGTAGCTTGTTTTTGGTCGCAGATTCAGGAATGGCTAAACAATTGCTACATTTACTTGGAGCTAACTCTGCAAATAGCACTGCTGGGTGATTTGATAAGTCATAGTCAATCGATCAATAATATAATAATACTCTTATCAAAAGTGTTTATCTTTCATTTACAATCTGTAGAAACTATGAGAATAGAAAGGTTCAGAGCTTTTGTGAAACATCACACAGCGGAAAATCTACGGCAGCTAGAAATCCAAACTGGATGTTCTTCAGAGATAGATGGGAGGGGTTGAGGGTACTGTATCTGAAGGCTGGGACTAAAAACAAAAGATAACTAATGTAAAATATACTGTCTGTGAAATGTATGTAGTATAGAAGTAGAAGCCTAAGTGTTCCATTAGTTTACTCCAATTAGGGGAGGGGTGGTAGGGTTAGGGGAAAATAATAAAGGAAAATATATTTTGAAAATATATATTTGCAAAAAATATATACAGTGGGGAGAACAAGTATTTGATACACTGCCGATTTTGCAGGTTTTCCTACTTACAAAGCATGTAGAGGTCTGTAATTTTTATCATAGGTACACTTCAACTGTGAGAATCTAAAACAAATCTAAAACAAAAATCCAGAAAATCACATTGTATGATTTTTAAGTAATTAATTTGCATTTTATTGCATGACATAAGTATTTGATACATCAGAAAAGCAGAACTTAATATTTGGTACAGAAACCTTTGTTTGCAATTACAGAGATCATACGTTTCCTGTAGTTCTTGACCAGGTTTGCACACACTGCAGCAGGGATTTTGGCCCACTCCTCCATACAGACCTTCTCCAGATCCTTCAGGTTTCGGGGCTGTCACTGGGCAATACGGACTTTCAGCTCCCTCCAAAGATTTTCTATTGGGTTCAGGTCTGGAGACTGGCTAGGCCACTCCAGGACCTTGAGATGCTTCTTATACAGGTAACTCCTTAGTTGCCCTGGCTGTGTGTTTCGGGTCGTTGTCATGCTGGAAGACCCAGCCACGACCCATCTTCAATGCTCTTACTGAGGGAAGGAGGTTGTTGGCCAAGATCTCGCGATATATGGCCCCATCCATCCTCCCCTCAATACGGTGCAGTCGTCCTGTCCCCTTTGCAGAAAAGCATCCCCAAAGAATTATGTTTCCACCTCCATGCTTCACGGTTGGGATGGTGTTCTTGGGGTTGTACTCATCCTTCGTCTTCTTCCAAACACGGCGAGTGGAGTTTAGACCAAAAAGCTCTATTTTGTCTCATCAGACCACATGACCTCCTCCCATTTCTCCTCTGGATCATCCAGATGGTCATTGGCAAACTTCAGACGGGCCTGGACATGCGCTGGCTTGAGCAGGGGGACCTTGCGTGCGCTGCAGGATTTTAATCCATGACGGCGTAGTGTGTTACTAATGGTTTTCTTTGAGACTGTGGTCCCAGCTCTCTTCAGGTCATTGACCAGGTCCTGCCGTGTAGCTCTGGGCTGATCCCTCACCTTCCTCATGATCATTGATGCCCCACGAGGTGAGATCTTGCATGGAGCCCCAGACCGAGGGTGATTGACCGTCATCTTGAACTTCTTCCATTTTCTAATAATTGCGCCAACAGTTGTTGCCTTCTCACCAAGCTGCTTGCCTATTGTCCTGTAGCCCATCCCAGCCTTGTGTAGGTCTACAATTTTGTCCCTGATGTCCTTACACAGCTCTCTGGTCTTGGCCATTGTGGAGAGGTTGGAATCTGTTTGATTGAGTGTGTGGACAGGTGTCTTTTGTACAGGTAACGAGTTCAAACAGGTGCAGTTAATACAGGTAATGAGTGGAGAACAGGAGGGCTTCTTAAAGAAAAACTAACAGGTCTGTGAGAGCTGGAATTCTTACTGGTTGGTAGGTGATCAAATACTTATGTCATGCAATAAAATGCAAATTAATTACTTAAAAATCATACAATGTGATTTTCTGGATTTTTGTTTTAGATTCCGTCTCTCATAGTTGAAGTGTACCTATGATAAAAATTACAGACCTCTACATGCTTTGTAAGTAGGAAAACCTGCAAAATCGGCAGTGTATCAAATACTTGTTCTCCCCACTGTATATGGGGGATTGGAAATGATGCAGACAATTACAATGATAGAAGCTACAATCTGTCTGTAATATTAAAGCTGCTCTGCCCCCTAACAAAGTCATAAAGGTGTGTCAATGATGGAATTAAACACATACTGCTTGCTGCTGTTCCTGTTTACAGATGTGTTTCTGTCAGAACTAAAAAAACAGATAGATCACTGATATAACCAGCTCTCTCATGCCATCAACAAATGAACTGTCAAATCAATGGTACTCTCCCTCGATTTAATCATGACACACGATGCACACACGATGCACACACACACTCTCACACATACACACACTCATGTCCTTGTGTGCAGCTACAGAGCATCGGTCAGTCAGTATTGAACAGTAGGAACTTTTACTATATTATAAAACCAACAGCTTGGCTCCAACGTTTGTTTAGTAAATGGATTAGATACCTCAAAACGAGCGTGTGTGTGTGTGAGAGCTAGAGTGTGTAAAAGTGTACGGAGATCTTACCTTTCCCGACTCCATGACAGGGTTCAGAGTCTTCGCACCAGCTCCAACAACACGACCTGATCACACACACACACAGCAGGGTAATCATCAATCGCTGGGATCACGCTGTGTCCATGCACTCATCTCCACATACACACGGCAGGGGACAGAAAGACACACCGGAGCACAGCACCTCTCTATCTGTACACCTTACTGTTGGCCGTTTATCATTCATGTCATTAACATCATTAACATCACACATGGTGCCTAACACACTGTCTTAGGCTGTGTTTGTCACCCTGTTTTCATGGTGGTTAAACTCAAACTCTGTGATAGTGAACACACACACGTACACAGTCTCTGGGCTGGTGTCCACTGTTCACACACACCCTGGTCATCCTGAGCTCAGCACATTGGCTCTAAATGAGGGGGAAGGTATAACACACACACACACACACACACAGGGAGGGACAGTATTAGGTAGAGTTAATGATATACCTTCTACAGGGACAAAGTCTGAGGGTCGGTGGCCTCAGCTGATAACTTACACTGCAACCCCTACACACACACACACACACACAGAATCTAAACAAAAATACGTTTTTAAAAAACGGAATAATGTTCTAGTATCATTTATTTTTCTGTTTTACAAAACATAGAAACCAAAACATTAGTGATGAGTTTGTCGTTCAGAAACAAAGAGGTCTAGAGTTTTTCTTTTAAAGACAGAGTCCAACAGTAGTGATCAGCAGTCTGTTCACCAGATAGAGAGAGTGATACACCCAACACCTCTCTCACACACACACACACACACACACACACACACACACACACACACACACACACACACACACACACACACACACACACACACACACACACACACTAGTTCAATCAGCACAGCTCTTTATTGCTAACATTCCTAAAAGCAACCTGCCTCCATAACAGTAATTTAAGCATGACATTTAAATGAGCTGGAAGTTTAATTTCCGGACAAAAGTGTCGCCCCTACACTTGTTTGTAATTTGAGGGAGTGGGTCTCGGTGAATGTAATGTTTTTTGGATGAATGTGTTTGTAGTCACATATGCATCCATGACCCACTCACACCTTACAGAACCGTTGCATTCTGGGTAATGGAGTTCTACAGCATTTCATTAAGGACAACAGCTTCAGATGTTCTCGTCTTTGTTTTCAGAAATGCTAATGTATATCATAAAAGCTCTTAAACATTATTATTTTTTTTTATAAATTAAGTTGTTTACGATGAAATTATCTAGTTTAATCTAAGGACAAGATGCTACCAAAGTGTTCAAATAAAATGGTAAAGCAACAGAAAAGCGTGAACAAAACAACGGTAGATAAATCAGTTGGCTTCATCATGCTAGGCACTGTACAAACAGGAAGGAGTCACAATCAGGTGGGACACAGCTTTACACAATCATTCTTTACACACAGAGACAGATAAGACAGACAGACACAGAGTGGTTAATTCTCAGACAATTCTCAAATGATTCTCAGTTGAATTAGGTTTTTCTCTGGCATTTCAGCATAAAATAAAACACACAAACTGAACGACAGAAACTAGCCGTGTGCTGTGCAAGTTATCAAGCTCTTAAACATTACAATTCAAAAGTCATTTTAAAGTACCGAAATAGACAAGAAACAAAACTTGAACAATGTGTTATTTAAAAGACAGAATGAAAGCATATTTCTAGTAAACAGCAGAATGTTATTATTTTATTTATTTTATAACATTACAGTTTATCTGATGCAGCACCTTGAGAATTGAAAGACTTCAGAGTGGAGAGAGGGATGGGAGGAGAAGAGGAAAGGAGGAATGGAGAAGAGGAGGGAGACAGAGGCTGTGATTTTGTTTTAAAGGGACATAGCTGATATTTTAGAGAAGAGGGGTGGAGTGGTCGAGAGAGAGAGGGGAAGTGAAAGGTGAAGGGGAGGAGAGAAAGAAAGATTAGGATCCGGAAGTACCGGTTCATCTCCACAGACGGTAGTCGAGATCTTGGAAAACCGGGAAACCAGCGCCTCCGTTGATCCAAACACTCCTCTACCTTCAGACTCCTCTTCTTAATAGTCATGTATCTTTTTATTATTTTAATCTTTATAGTCCATTAAGTCTGTTACAGTGTTGTAGTCTCTCAGTGTTTCAATGTCTTCAAGTTTGATTTTCTCAGAGCTTGATTCATTTACAATTCAATTCTTTCACACTGATTTGATATTTGATTCTCTCAGCGTTCGATTGATTCAGTGTTGGACTCCTATTTTTCAATTCACTTGTTTGATTCAGGGTGCGATTTGATTCTCTTGGACCATTGTTTTAATTGGCTTATGAAATTAGCTTTGGCCCGTGATGGACAGCTGAGCAGGCCAATGGGAAGACAGTGGGAGGAGTTAGTTTCACCAGTTCATCATGGAGCTACGGTTGAGAGTCATGAAGAAGACCTGACTGCTGCCTCCAGACCTCACCGACGCAAAGAACACCTAGACATACACACACACACACACACACACACACACACACACACACACACACACACACACACACACACACACACACACACACACACACACACACACACACACACACACACACACACACACACACACACACACACACACACACACACAAACAGCATTAGAAGACATGATTGTTGCAGGCAATAGAGAATATGAATGTGTGTGTGTGTGCGCTCATGTTGTTTACCTTGTCATTCCTCTCACACAGGAACTTGAGTCTCTGGGCTCTCTTGTGCATGAAGACCCCGTCCAGGTGTCCTGTCTCCACAGACCTGATCTCTATGGCCTTCTCCCCCCAGCCCATGATCTGGCTAGAGTGGATATAGGCTGGAGGAGCAAGGATAGAAAGAGAGAGGGAAAGAAACAGAAAGAGAGAGAAAAAGAGACAAAGAGAGAGAGAGAAAGAGAGAGAGATAAAGAGATACAGAGAGAGAGAGAAAGAGAGAGAGATAAAGAGAGAAAGAGAGAGAGATAGAGATAAAGAGAGAGAGATAAAGAGAGAAAGAGAGAGAGATAGAGATAAAGAGAGAGAGATAAAGAGAGAAAGAGAGAGATAAAGAGGGAAAGAAACAGAAGGAGAGAGCATGAGACAGAAAGAACACAAGAGAGTTGAGATTGAATCTGATTAAACTTTACACGAACCTAAACAAGTTCCCACAGGCCTAAAACAAAGCTGAGCTCACACACACACCCAAACACCCACACCCACACACCAACACACACACACCCAAACACCCACACCACACTCACCAACACACACACACCCAAACACCCACACCACACTCACCAACAGAAGTAGGCATCTCTCCCCACTGCAGCACGACGTCTTTAGTGATGCGTCCGTAGGTATTGACGTACACTCCCTCATCTTCATAACACAACAACATCTCCATCCCGTCTGTCTTAGGAAGAATCACGATGGCATGGGGAGTCACCTGGGTCTGAATCTATAGACAGACAGAGAGATAATGGTTATATACTGGCTATATCCCTGCACTACATATCACACCACACACAGACTTACGTGTGAGGGGACGTAGATGTCGTAAGGGTTGCCAGAGTCGACGTCGATGACATGGAAGCCCAGGCTGGAGCCGTAGATGACCTTTAACCTCTGCCCCTCCTCCACCGTCAGGTCAACCAGCTGAGGGCGGTGCTGCAGGTCAGTGAACGACTAAGAGGTGGGGGGAGAGAGAGAGAGGTGTTACTATTGACCTCAGAGTAACTAGTATCAAACAACGTGACAAACCCCATAGTATTGTCACAGACAACGGTGCAACATTTCTCTCAAGGAGTCCCTGTACTTCCAAGATGTCTACCTAACTACAACATCACATCTCAACCCGGTGTGTGAGTTACCTTGAAGGCCATGAACTTGTGGTAGGGTTTGGGGGCCCAGGCATAGATCTCCACTGCGTTCTTCTGAGCGATCACCAGGAACTTGATCCTCTCGTACTTTACTGGAAACAACACACACAGAAGAGAGTCAACAACACACACAGGAGAGAGTCAACAACACACACAGGAGAGAGTCAACAACACACACAGAAGAGAGTCAACAACACACACAGAAGAGAGTCAATAACACACACAGGAGAGAGTCAACAACACACACAGGAGAGAGTCAATAACACACACACAAGAGAGTCAACAACACACACAGAAGAGAGTCAATAACACACACAGGAGAGAGTCAATAACACACACAGGAGAGAGTCAATAACACACACACAAGAGAGTCAATAACACACACAGGAGAGAGTCAATAACACACACACAAGAGAGTCAATAACACACACAGAAGAGAGTCAATAACACACACAGGAGAGAGTCAATAACACACACAGGAGAGAGTCAATAACACACACACAAGAGAGTCAATAACACACACAGGAGAGAGTCAATAACACACACAGGAGAGAGTCAATAACACACACACAGAAGAGAGTCAATAACACACACAGGAGAGAGTCAACAACACACACAGAAGAGAGTCAACAACACACACAGGAGAGAGTCAACAACACACACAGAAGAGAGTCAATAACACACACAGAAGAGAGTCAACAACACACACAGAAGAGAGTCAATAACACACACAGGAGAGAGTCAATAACACACACAGAAGAGAGTCAATAACACACACAGAAGAGAGTCAATAACACACACAGAAGAGAGTCAACAACACACACAGGAGAGAGTCAATAACACACACAGAAGAGAGTCAACAACACACACAGGAGAGAGTCAATAACACACACAGAAGAGAGTCAATAACACACACACAAGAGAGTCAATAACACACACAGAAGAGAGTCAACAACACACACAGGAGAGAGTCAATAACACACACAGAAGATAGTCAATAACACACACACAAGAGAGTCAATAACACACACAGAAGAGAGTCAATAACACACACAGGAGAGAGTCAATAACACACACACAAGAGAGTCAATAACACACACAGAAGAGAGTCAATAACACACACAGAAGAGAGTCAATAACACACATAGATGAGAGTCAACAACACACACACAAGAGAGTCAACAACACACACAGGAGAGAGTCAACAACACACACACAAGAGAGTCAACAACACACACAGGAGAGAGTCAATAACACACACAGGAGAGAGTCAATAACACACACAGGAGAGAGTCAATAACACACACAGAAGAGAGTCAATAACACACACACAAGAGAGTCAACAACACACACAGGAGAGAGTCAATAACACACACACAAGAGAGTCAATAACACACACAGGAGAGAGTCAATAACACACACAGGAGAGAGTCAATAACACACACAGGAGAGAGTCAATAACACACACAGGAGAGAGTCAATAACACACACAGAAGAGAGTCAATAACACACACAGAAGAGAGTCAACAACACACACAGAAGAGAGTCAATAACACACACAAGAGAGTCAACAACACACACAGAAGAGAGTCAATAACACACACAGAAGAGAGTCAACAACACACACAGGAGAGAGTCAACAACACACACACAAGAGAGTCAACAACACACACAGAAGAGAGTCAATAACACACACAGAAGAGAGTCAACAACACACACACAAGAGAGTCAATAACACACACAGAAGAGAGTCAATAACACACACAGAAGAGTCAATAACACACACAGAAAAGAGTCAATAACACACACAGAAGAGAGTCAATAACACACACAGAAGAGAGTCAATAATACACATAGATGAGAGTCAACAACACACACAGAAGAGAGTCAATAACACACACACAAGAGAGTCAATAACACACACAGAAGAGAGTCAATAACACACACAGGAGAGAGTCAATAACACACACACAAGAGAGTCAATAACACACACAGAAGAGAGTCAATAACACACACAGAAGAGAGTCAATAACACACATAGATGAGAGTCAACAACACACACACAAGAGAGTCAACAACACACACAGGAGAGAGTCAATAACACACACACAAGAGAGTCAATAACACACACACAAGAGAGTCAACAACACACACAGAAGAGAGTCAATAACACACACAAGAGAGTCAATAACACACACAGGAGAGAGTCAATAACACACACAGAAGAGAGTCAATAACACACACAGAAGAGACGGCAACAAACACAGAATAGATGGCAAAACACACACAAAGGAGGGTCCGTCTCACACACACACACACACACACACACACACACACACACACACACACACACACACACACACACACACACACACACACACACACACAGACACAGACACACAGAGAGAGAGGAGAGAGAGTTCCGTACCGACTTTGTAGTGTACGCAGCCCTCCAGCTCTCCCACAGTGACCCAGCCCTGCTTCTTCTCCACCTCTGGGTCGTTGTGTAATATCCTGTTCCTCAGCCAGGACAGGTAGTACACACGCAGCTTATTCTTCTTCCCTGGGAGGGGGAGAGATGGAGGGAGGGGAGAGAGAGAGGACAGGAGAGAGGAAGAGAGAGAGACAGAGAGAGAGACAGCGACAGAGAGAAAGAGAGAGAGAGAACAGAGATGTCTCTTTATCAGAACAGAGATGTTCTACATGCCTCCAGTTCTTTAACTAACAGAGCAATGTTCTCCCTCTGTGGTCATGTTGCGGTTATGTAATGGTCCTACCACGGTCAGTCGGTAATACCTGATATAGTAACCAGGACATTAAGTCCCTCCAGGACATCCATCTGTAGGAAGCGTCTCCTGGTTATTAGGTTATAGACCTTCCCCTGACCGCTACGGTCAAGCAACATCAAACCATTCTCTGTCCCCACCAGCAGGTTCACACCTAGAGAGACAGAGAGAGAGAGAGGAGAGAGTTTCAAAGAGACAGAGAGAGAGAGAGGGGAGAGAGAGAGAGATGGGAGAGAGAGGGGAGAGAGAGAGAGAGATGGGAGAGAGAGGGGAGAGAGGAGAGAGAGAGAGAGATGAGAGAGAGAGAGGGGAGAGAGAGAGAGATGGGAGAGAGAGGGGAGAGAGAGAGAGAGAGAGAGAGAGAGAGAGAGAGATGGGATAGAGAGAGATGGGGGAGAGAGATGGGATAGAGAGAGAGAGAGGGGAGAGAGAGAGAGAGAGAGAGAGAGAGAGAGAGAGAGAGAGAGAGAGAGAGAGAGAGAGAGAGAGATGAGAGAGAGAGAGAGAGAGAGAGAGAGAGAGAGAGAGAGAGGGGGGGGGGGGGAGAGAGAGAGAGGGGAGAGAGAGAGAGAGGGGAGAGTTTCAAAGAGACAGAGAGAGGGAAAAGAGCGAGACAGAGATGGATTATTCATCGTCAGTGTGCATGTGGGAATACACACGAGTGAGTTACATAAGTGCATGTGCATTCATGTGTGTGAGAGACTTTGCATGTGTGTATGTGTTCACATGTGTGTGAGAATACCTGGGGTTTCTTACCCCAGAGAGCAGCACACAGTATCTCAGAGTTGAAGCGCTTCTTGTATTTGCGTATCTCAGGCGTGTCACTGTGAGGTCGTATGTTGGTTGGGTTCACGTTGACCACGCTGATCTTTCTGGCCTCGGCTAGTCTGGCCTGCTCCTGCTCCTGATGCAGCAACTCACTGGTGAACAGACCTGAAACCACAGAACAACGTTATAGTATAGTGGAGGCAGGTAGCCCAGAGGGTAGAGCCTTGGGCCATTAACCAAAAGGTCGCTTGTTTGAATCCCTGAGCCGACAAGGTAAAAAATCTGCTGCTGTGCCCTTGAGCAAGG
>NC_052346.1:13554478-13556978 GCF_016432855.1 Salvelinus namaycush
AGAGAGAGACACATTGTTACAACACTGTATATATATAATATGACCTTTGTAATGTCTTTATTGTTTTGAAACTTCTGTATGTGTAATGTTTGCTGTTAATTTTTATTGTTTATTTCACTTTTGTATATTATCTACCTCACTTGCTTTGGCAATGTTAACACATGTTTCCCATGCCAATAAAGCCCCTTGAATTGAATTGAATTGAATTGAGAGAGAGAGCGAGCGAGCGAGAGCGAGAGCGAGAGAGACAGAGAGAGATAAAAGGGGGAGGTCACTAACCTCATCTATGGCTTTCTTATAGCTCTGATAGAAGGGGATGAACAGCAGAAGAGATTGAGGAGGAGAGAAGGAAGGAGAAAGAGAGGGAGAACAAGAGAGAAACATAAGCAGCAGAAGTGGAGAAAGCCTGACTCCCAGAAAGAATCGAGGTGTGTGTTTGCGTGTGAGTGTGTGTTACTCACGGCAGGTCTGCTGGGTCTGCCTGAGTCTCGTCCCTCGTCCGGTCTGATCCTGACCTCCTGAGTGGCTTCTGCTGGGGGGGAGGTCTCCTGGACTGGTGGACCTATCACAGCATAAGGGAGGAGTCAGCATCAACATTCACAAAGCGTATCAATAGACAAATACATGTATTCATCAGTCACATATACTGTATATGTGTGTGTGTGTGTGTGTGTGTGTGTGTGTGTGTGTGTGTGTGTGTGTGTGTGTGTGTGTGTGTGTGTGTGTGTGTGTGTGTGTGTGTGTGTGTGTGTACCTCTCTGTGATGAAGGTGAGGATGAGGAGGAGGAGTGAGAGGACCTCTGTAGAGCAGTATCGAGACACAACTCTGATGCTCTCAGGTCTGGATTACTGAAAGAACACACACACTGTTAATACACACTGTTAATACATACACAGTACACACACACCAGGGTTGGGGTCAATGGCATTTCATTTCAGAAAGTAAACCTAATTCCAATTCCTCATTGAAAAGCATTGAAGTGAAAAGCAATGTCAGTCCACTTCCTGACTTGACTGGAATTTAAATGGAATTGAGCCCGACCCTGACACACACACACACACACACACACACACACACACACACACACACACACACACACACACACACACACACACACACACACACACACACACACACACACACACACACACACACACACACACACACACACACCTGGCTCGTATGAGTCCCTGTCCGTTGGGGGAGTTTTTCCTCATCAGGGCTGGGGAGATCGAGGTGGTTCTCTGAGGGACCTTAGGGGGAAGCTCATCGTCCTCTCGGCTAGTGGTACGAGGTGGAGGGGCGGGGTTAGAGTCAGAGGTGGGGTCAGAGTTCTGACGGGGGGGCATGCCTCCCCCCTCCTCCCCTCTCCTCCCCATCCCCCCCGCCTCTCCTCCTGTGCTCTCCTGCAGAGACTGAGAGCCTGTCATAGTCTTCACTGGGATCAGGTGGGCCATCTAGAGAGAGAGAATGAGATAAAACACTGAATTATGGGAATGTCCGTTCTCATTTTCTAATTCCAGCAGATAGACATACTGCTTGTTGACTGTACTATAGGCTACAGCATACTAGTATGCGATATCAAATACAGTTATATGTTGTAGGTATATTGTATATTTGTAATTGTCAACACCCACACACAGAGAGAGAGACAGACAGACGACAGGAGGGACAGACACACACCTGTGGTTCAACTGGGCGGTGTGTTGGTGGGGTACGGGCCGGCTGCATCCCTGCAGTGCTGAAGGACTCGGAGCGAGGAGGCAGGGAGGCCTCAGAGACCCGGCTGGAGACGGCCTTATGCTGCAGCGCCGGAGAACTCTGTCTGTTCAGCTTGGACCGCTCCTCCACCTGACACACATCATCATCATTATTAGAATAACTGGACATTACCAACAGGTTAATACGCTGTTGTCTACAGTGTTCTGAGGCAGGCTCATCATTGCATGTTGATCCGAGCAATCAATCATGCAATTAATGGTTAGAATCACCTGGTACTCCTCTACAAGCTATAACAAAGAGATGGAGAGAGAAGGGGATGATAGAGAGAGAAGGGGATGATAGAGAGAGAAGGGGAGATACAGAGAGAAGGGGAGATAGAGAGAGAAGGGGAGATAGAGAGAGAAGGGGATGATAGAGAGAGAAGGGGAGATACAGAGAGAGAAGGGGAGATACAGAGAGAGAAGGGGAGATAGAGAGAGAAGGGGAGATACAGAGAGAAGGGGATGATAGAGAGAGAAGGGGATGATAGAGAGAGAGAAGGGGAGATAGAGAGAGAAGGGGAGATAGAGAGAGAAGGGGAGATACAGAGAGAAGGGGAGATAGAGAGAGAAGGGGAGATACAGAGAGAGAAGGGGAGATACAGAGAGAAGGGGAGATAGAGAGAGAAGGGGAGATACAGAGAGAAGGGGAGATAGAGAGAGAAGGGGATGATAGAGAGAGAAGGGGAGATACAGAGAGAAGGGGAGATACAGAGAGAAGGGGATGATAGAGAGAGAA
>NC_052346.1:13559478-13566978 GCF_016432855.1 Salvelinus namaycush
GAATTGAGGGAGAGATGACATGGGGACTCAGGTCGGGAGTGTGAGGGGGAGATTCCGGCTGAGGTTTGGGGTGAGGTTCTAGTTGACCCTCGGGGCGAGAGGCCCATCCAATTTAAGGCTAAAACTAACTGTTTCAGAAGACCTGAGCTCTTACCAGGAGAACGAAGGTGGGAGAAAGAGTGGGAGGACCGCGAGAGGGATGACTGCTTGGGTCTGATGGGCATGGCCTGGGCCAGGTGTGATCTGAGCATGTTAGCTGGCGCAGAGGAGTACAGGTCCAGGTTAGAGGTTGCGACCTCATCATCATCATCATCATCACTGACCTCTGATCTCACTCTGTTCAGAGGGGGAGGTGCCCAACCGGGGACTTGGAGGAACGGACTCTGCTTGGAGGACAGGAAAGGGCGTAGCCGGCCTGCCGGTGCAGAGGCTGAGAGGTCAAGGTTTAGGGGTCGGGGGTAGAGGTTAGAGTTCGTATGACCCCCATAGGATCCCAACAGACTCTCATGGCTGGAAGCCATCCTCAACCCCCCCACACCTCCCTCTCTACCCCTTTCCCTCCATTCCCTCCCCTCCTCTCTATAACTCCAACATTCCAACTCCCTCTTTTCTAGTTCCTCCATGTCTATATCTAGTTCATCTATTTCTACATCTAGTACACGACAGGGAAACAGAGAGCTGCCTCTAAGATCATGATCAGGAGCGGGGTAGAGGAAAGAAGAATTAGAATGAGAGGTGGAAGAGGAGTCTATTTCTACATCTATGTCATTTATTTCTATGTCTATTCTACAATAGGGGGAGATGGAGCTGCGACTACGGCCACTGACCCATATCTGCCCCTGGTCATTTACCCCCAGGTTATGTCCCTGGTTGGGGCTGGAGCTGGGTCCCCAGACTGGACCATTGAGGGCCTCTTGTTTAGGGACTTGGGGATTAGAGATGGGGCTCTGTTTTCGGGATTGGTTGGGGTTGGGGTTGGGGTTAGGGCTGGGGCCTCGGTTAAAGCCAGTCTGTTGCCCCTTCCTATTATGCTGTGGCCTCTGGTTGGAGTTGTGTTGTGGCCGTTGGTGTTTAGGTTTGAGACTGCGTCCTCGCTCTTGCTGACCAGCCTTCTGACCGGCTCGGCTAGGCCCTTTTGGTCCCTGGTGGTTGTGTTGTACTACCCCCTGGTGGTTGGCTCTGGTATTGCATCCTCTTTCTTTCTGTCTGACCACCCTTTGACCGGGTTTCTGAGCTTTCATCTCTCTAACCTCCTGGCTGATCTCCTGTTTCAGAACGGGATCTACTAGATCCCTGGTCTCCAGGGAGATACGGATGTGAGTGGGAGGGGTGGGGTTGGAGGGGGCTTGGCGAGGGAGGTTGGCGTGGGAGGGAATGGAGGATGAAGGTTGGTTGAAGGAGTGGCTTTGTCTGAGGAATGGGCGGGGTGAGTGGCTCTGGGGGTTTTTGACTGGCTCTGGCTGCTGCTTCAGGACCTGGAGACAAGGTGGGGCAGAAGTTAAACACAAGCACACACACACACACACACACACACACGTGAACAGAGACCAATTCACACATGCACACTTCAAACACACACATCAAATATAAAACACACACGAGAACTGTAACAGAAGAACACAATATCTTGTTCCAAACCCATACTGTATGCACCACTACACAGACAATGTTGTAGTTAGACTGAGACTGTACTCATGAACTTCAGTTATGAATGTTGTCCAGAGACCAGAGCATCTTCTCTCGAACCCATCTGCTTCTGTCTGTAGAAACTATCAGTGTAGACACCAGGCCAGTGTGTGTGTGTGTGTGTGTGTGTGTGTGTGTGTGTGTGTGTGTGTGTGTGTGTGTGTGTGTGTGTGTGTGTGTGTGTGTGTGTGTGTGTGTGTGTGTGTGTGTGTGTGTGTGTGTACCTCTTTAGCCCATGCAGGTTTGTCAGTAGGACTAGCTGAGTCTTTATAGTGATACAGCGGTTTCTTCTCGCCTGGTCGGCCATCTTGGTTTTGTTGTTGTTGTTGTTGCTGCTGCTGCTGCTGTAGAGATACCAGGTAGGCTCTCTACAAAACAAATAGACAACAGTTTACCATCTCTTCAATTATTCAACAACATTGTTATATGACACCATCATAAGAACCAAGTGTCACCTCCTGTTGTAACTGTCTCTGTAGTCTCTCGGCTTGACGTTGTTCCTCAATCTGCTTACGCTTATACTCCTATGGACACACACACACACACACACACACACACACACACACACACACACACACACACACACACACACACACACACACACACACACACACACACACACACACACACACACACACATACACACACACACACACACAGAAGGCTGTTATTATCCGATCTTAACCAAATCACTATGATGACAGCACAGAGCCAAGCAACAGAGACACATGACACACATGACCAATAGCATCACTCCATACAGGACAGGATGACCAATAGGATCCATACAGGACAGGATGACCAATAGGATCCATACAGGACAGGATGACCAATAGGATCCATACAGGACAGGATGACCAATAGGATCCATACAGGACAGGATGACCAATAGGATCCATACAGGACAGGGCTCACAGGGAAGTTTCATGATCCATGTACAAATGACCTGGACTAACCTGTACCCCGCACATCGACTCGGTACCGGTATCCCCTGTATGTAGCCTCATTATTTTTATGTAATTCACTTTTTATTTTTTTACTTTAGTTTATTTAGTAAATATTTTCTTAACTTTTCTTGAACTGCATTGTTGGTTAAGGGCATTTCACGGTAACACCTGTTGTGTTCGGCACATGTTACAAATAACATGTGATGTGATTTAATGGGGCGGAACGAGGAACAACAAACACTGGACACAGGGACAAAGTACAGGTTTACACCACAGGCTCTGTGGCTGTAGTTTCACAGGGTTGAGGGGTCAGACTTCAGAGGATGGGGGTAGGTAGATGTAGACATGCAGGTATACAATGGGCCTGCTCCTGTAGAAGTTATTGAGAGGTCAGGGGTGAGAGGTCAGGGGTATATATATATATACATGCAGGGGTAACAGTGTTACCAGCAGTAGGGCCTGCTCCTGTAGAAGCTGTTGAGGGGTATATATATATATACATGCAGGGGTAACAGTGTTACCAGCAGTAGGGCCTGCTCCTGTAGAAACTGTTGAGGGGTATATATATATATACATGCAGGGGTAACAGTGTTACCAGCAGTAGGGCCTGCTCCTGTAGAAGCTGTTGAGGGGTATATATATATATACATGCAGGGGTAACAGTGTTACCAGCAGTAGGGCCTGCTCCTGTAGAAGCTGTTGAGGGGTATATATATATATACATGCAGGGGTAACAGTGTTACCAGCAGTAGGGCCTGCTCCTGTAGAAACTGTTGAGGGGTATATATATATACATGCAGGGGTAACAGTGTTACCAGCAGTAGGGCCTGCTCCTGTAGAAACTGTTGAGGGGTATATATATATACATGCAGGGGTAACAGTGTTACCAGCAGTAGGGCCTGCTCCTGTAGAAACTGTTGAGGGGTATATATATATATACATGCAGGGGTAACAGTGTTACCAGCAGTAGGGCCTGCTCCTGTAGAAACTGTTGAGGGGTATATATATATATACATGCAGGGGTAAAAGTGTTACCAGCAGTAGGGCCTGCTCCTGTAGAAGCTGTTGAGGGGTATATATATATATACATGCAGGGGTAACAGTGTTACCAGCAGTAGGGCCTGCTCCTGTAGAAGCTGTTGAGGGGTATATATATATATACATGCAGGGGTAACAGTGTTACCAGCAGTAGGGCCTGCTCCTGTAGAAGCTGTTGAGGGGTATATATATATACATGCAGGGGTAACAGTGTTACCAGCAGTAGGGCCTGCTCCTGTAGAAACTGTTGAGGGGTATATATATATATATACATGCAGGGGTAACAGTGTTACCAGCAGTAGGGCCTGCTCCTGTAGAAGCTGTTGAGGGGTATATATATATATACATGCAGGGGTAACAGTGTTACCAGCAGTAGGGCCTGCTCCTGTAGAAACTGTTGAGGGGTATATATATATATACATGCAGGGGTAACAGTGTTACCAGCAGTAGGGCCTGCTCCTGTAGAAGCTGTTGAGGGGTATATATATATACATGCAGGGGTAACAGTGTTACCAGCAGTAGGGCCTGCTCCTGTAGAAACTGTTGAGGGGTATATATATATATATACATGCAGGGGTAACAGTGTTACCAGCAGTAGGGCCTGCTCCTGTAGAAACTGTTGAGGGGTATATATATATATACATGCAGGGGTAACAGTGTTACCAGCAGTAGGGCCTGCTCCTGTAGAAGCTGTTGAGGGGTATATATATATATACATGCAGGGGTAACAGTGTTACCAGCAGTAGGGCCTGCTCCTGTAGAAACTGTTGAGGGGTATATATATATATACATGCAGGGGTAACAGTGTTACCAGCAGTAGGGCCTGCTCCTGTAGAAACTGTTGAGGGGTATATATATATATACATGCAGGGGTAACAGTGTTACCAGCAGTAGGGCCTGCTCCTGTAGAAGCTGTTGAGGGGTATATATATATATACATGCAGGGGTAACAGTGTTACCAGCAGTAGGGCCTGCTCCTGTAGAAGCTGTTGAGGGGTATATATATATATACATGCAGGGGTAACAGTGTTACCAGCAGTAGGGCCTGCTCCTGTAGAAACTGTTGAGGGGTATATATATATACATGCAGGGGTATCAGTGTTACCAGCAGTAGGGCCTGCTCCTGTAGAAACTGTTGAGGGGTATATATATATATACATGCAGGGGTAACAGTGTTACCAGCAGTAGGGCCTGCTCCTGTAGAAACTGTTGAGGGGTATATATATATATACATGCAGGGGTAACAGTGTTACCAGCAGTAGGGCCTGCTCCTGTAGAAACTGTTGAGGGGTATATATATATACATGCAGGGGTAACAGTGTTACCAGCAGTAGGGCCTGCTCCTGTAGAAACTGTTGAGGGGTATATATATATATACATGCAGGGGTAACAGTGTTACCAGCAGTAGGGCCTGCTCCTGTAGAAACTGTTGAGGGGTATATATATATACATGCAGGGGTAACAGTGTTACCAGCAGTAGGGCCTGCTCCTGTAGAAACTGTTGAGGGGTATATATATATATACATGCAGGGGTAACAGTGTTACCAGCAGTAGGGCCTGCTCCTGTAGAAACTGTTGAGGGGTATATATATATATACATGCAGGGGTAACAGTGTTACCAGCAGTAGGGCCTGCTCCTGTAGAAGCTGTTGAGGGGTATATATATATACATGCAGGGGTAACAGTGTTACCAGCAGTAGGGCCTGCTCCTGTAGAAACTGTTGAGGGGTATATATATATATACATGCAGGGGTAACAGTGTTACCAGCAGTAGGGCCTGCTCCTGTAGAAACTGTTGAGGGGTATATATATATATACATGCAGGGGTAACAGTGTTACCAGCAGTAGGGCCTGCTCCTGTAGAAACTGTTGAGGGGTATATATATATATACATGCAGGGGTAACAGTGTTACCAGCAGTAGGGCCTGCTCCTGTAGAAACTGTTGAGGGGTATATATATATATACATGCAGGGGTAACAGTGTTACCAGCAGTAGGGCCTGCTCCTGTAGAAACTGTTGAGGGGTATATATATATATATACATGCAGGGGTAACAGTGTTACCAGCAGTAGGGCCTGCTCCTGTAGAAACTGTTGAGGGGTATATATATATATATACATGCAGGGGTAACAGTGTTACCAGCAGTAGGGCCTGCTCCTGTAGAAACTGTTGAGGGGTATATATATATATACATGCAGGGGTAACAGTGTTACCAGCAGTAGGGCCTGCTCCTGTAGAAACTGTTGAGGGGTATATATATATATACATGCAGGGGTAACAGTGTTACCAGCAGTAGGGCCTGCTCCTGTAGAAGCTGTTGCTGTAGGATCTCTAACTGTCTCTGTTCCTCCTCCAGCTGTCTACGGATATACTCCTATCACAACGCAGCGTGGAGGGAAGGAGAGAACAGGAAACAGAAAGAGAGAGTCAGACAGAGATGTACTCCTAATGTAGCACAGAGGGAAGGAGAGAGCGAGGCACAGAGAGAACAAGAGACAGAGATACTCCTATACACTAAACAAGAGAACTTCAGGAGGAAGTCAAAGTGTGTACCTGTTCTCTCTCCGCATGCCTCCTCTCCTCATCTCTCCGTAGTTGTTCCATCTCTTCATAGCGTCTTCTCTGTTCTCTCTCCTGCTGCTTCCTCAACTCACGCTCCCTACGCTGTTGCTGTTGGACAGAAAAAGAGAGGTAAACATGTGTGTGTGTGTGTGTGTGTGCGTGGGTGTGTGTGTGTATGCGTGAGTGTGTCCTACCTCCTCCAGTCTCCTCCTCTGTTCTTTCTGCTCCTCTATGCGTTTCTGTCGTTCGGCCAGTAGGAGGCGCTTGTGTTCCTCGTTCTGCTGTTGTTCCAACTGCTGCCGCCTCAGAGCCTCAGAGCGTTCCTTATTGGCCAGCTGCAGACGCAGGAAGTCCCGCCTTAACGTCGACTCACCGGGGATGTTGATGATGGAGCTGGGGAAGGACCATTCAGAAGAGAGTGTGAGTGGAAAATGGGCCAATAAGAGACTGTGTTTGTTGTGTGTGTGTGTGTGTGTGTGTGTGTTACCTTGGCTCCCCCACGTCTCGCTCCTCTTCCTCCTCTTCACTCCCGCTGTACTCATATTCTGTCTCATCTGCAGAAGAAAACACACACCAGTTGGTTACAGTGGCCCAGCACATCAGATCTCTCAGGAGGAAAAGTGGCCCAGCACATCAGATCTCTCAGGAGGAGAAGTGGCCTAACACATCAGATCTCTCAGGAGGAGAAGTGACCAAACACATCAGATCTCTCAGGAGGAGAAGTGACCAAACACATCAGATCTCTCAGGAGGAGAAGTGACCTAACACATCAGATCTCTCAGGAGGAGAAGTGACCTAACACATCAGATCTCTCAGGAGGAGAAGTGACCTAACACATCAGATCTCTCAGGAGGAGAAGTGACCTAACACATCAGATCTCTCAGGAGGAGAAGTGACCAAACACATCAGATCTCTCAGGAGGAGAAGTGACCTAACACATCAGATCTCTCAGGAGGAGAAGTGACCAAACACATCAGATCTCTCAGGAGGAGAAGTGACCTAACACATCAGATCTCTCAGGAGGAGAAGTGACCTAACACATCAGATCTCTCAGGAGGAGAAGTGACCAAACACATCAGATCTCTCAGGAGGAGAAGAGACCAAACACATCAGATCTCTCAGGAGGAGAAGTGACCTAACACATCAGATCTCTCAGGAGGAGAAGTGACCTAACACATCAGATCTCTCAGGAGGAGAAGTGGCATAACACATCAGATGTCTCAGGAGGAGAAGAGACCAAACACATCAGATCTCTCAGGAGAAGTGA
>NC_052346.1:13574478-13578321 GCF_016432855.1 Salvelinus namaycush
CTCTCTATCCTATATGATTCCCCGGGCATCAAAGAGCCACTCTCTCTCCATATACCTCTGGGCCTGAAGCCTGGGATTTTCCTAGCAGCACAACCCAGCCATGGTGAGCCCTGAGCGGGCAGATCAGCAGGCAGAGCAGCATACTCCAGGCCCGTGCTCTGGAGCTACACAGGCTGTGTATAGTATATACTCTAAAGATGAGACGTGCACAAATATGCACACGTAAACACACGGAGGCATGCACAGACCCACTAACACACACACAGTCCGCAGTGTGAGCTGAAGAGCCAGGTTCAGCAAATCAGTGTCTCGCTCCAGCAGTTCTGGAGGTCAAATGAACAACAAGAGATGTACAGAGAAAGAGAGAGAGACAGAGAGAGACAGACAGAGAGAGACAGAGAGACAGACAGAGAGAGACAGACAGAGAGAGACAGACAAAGAGACACAGACAGAGACAGAGACAAAGAGAGACAAAGAAAGACAGAGAGAGACAAAGAAAGACCGAGAGAGACATACAAATAAATTAGGCAAAATGACAAAATGAATCAAATGCAGTAGGGAGGAATAAGAGAGAAAAAGGATGGAGAGAAGACTACAGATAGGAGAGGAGACTACAGAGAGGAGAGGAGAGAAGACTACAGAGAGGAGAGGAGACTACAGAGAGGAGAGAAGAGAAGACTACAGAGAGGAGAGGAGACTACAGAGAGGAGAGAAGAGAAGACTACAGATAGGAGAGGAGACTACAGAGAGGAGAGGAGAGAAGACTACAGAGAGGAGAGGAGACTACAGAGAGGAGAGAAGAGAAGACTACAGAGAGGAGAGGAGACTACAGAGAGGAGAGAAGACTACAGAGAGGAGAGGAGACTACAGAGAGGAGAGGAGAGAAGACTACAGAGAGGAGAGGAGACTACAGAGAGGAGAGAAGAGAAGACTACAGAGAGGAGAGGAGACTACAGAGAGGAGAGAAGAGAAGACTACAGATAGGAGAGGAGACTACAGAGAGGAGAGGAGAGAAGACTACAGAGAGGAGAGGAGACTACAGAGAGGAGAGAAGAGAAGACTACAGAGAGGAGAGGAGACTACAGAGAGGAGAGAAGACTACAGAGAGGAGAGGAGACTACAGAGAGGAGAGGAGAGAAGACTACAGAGAGGAGAGGAGACTACAGAGAGGAGAGAAGAGAAGACTACAGAGAGAAGAGGAGACTACAGAGAGGAGAGAAGAGAAGACTACAGATAGGAGAGGAGACTACAGAGAGGAGAGGAGAGAAGACTACAGAGAGGAGAGGAGACTACAGAGAGGAGAGGAGAGAAGACTACAGAGAGGAGAGGAGACTACAGAGAGGAGAGAAGAGAAGACTACAGAGAGGAGAGAAGAGGAGAGAAGACTACAGAGAGGAGAGAAGACTACAGAGAGGAGAGGAGACTACAGAGAGGAGAGAAGACTACAGAGAGGAGAGGAGAGAAGACTACAGAGGAGAGAAGAGAAGACTACAGAGAGGAGAGGAGACTACAGAGAGGAGAGGAGAGAAGACTACAGAGAGGAGAGGAGACTACAGAGAGGAGAGAAGAGAAGACTACAGAGAGGAGAGAAGAGGAGAGAAGACTACAGAGAGGAGAGAAGACTACAGAGAGGAGAGGAGACTACAGAGAGGAGAAGACTACAGAGAGGAGAGGAGAGAAGACTACAGAGGAGAGAAGAGAAGACTACAGAGAGGAGAGGAGACTACAGAGAGGAGAGGAGAGAAGACTACAGAGAGGAGAGGAGACTACAGAGAGGAGAGAAGAGAAGACTACAGAGAGGAGAGAAGAGGAGAGAAGACTACAGAGAGGAGAGAA
The DNA here is from genome assembly GCF_016432855.1 of Salvelinus namaycush. Classification (NCBI taxonomy): domain Eukaryota; kingdom Metazoa; phylum Chordata; class Actinopteri; order Salmoniformes; family Salmonidae; genus Salvelinus; species Salvelinus namaycush. The sequence goes on from NC_052346.1 coordinate 13,576,315, forward strand.
GACTACAGAGAGGAGAGAAGACTACAGAGAGGAGAGGAGACTACAGAGAGGAGAAAAGAGGAGAGAAGACTACAGAGGAGAGAAGACTACAGAGAGGAGAGGAGAGAAGACTACAGAGGAGAGGAGACTACAGAGAGGAGAGAAGAGAAGACTACAGAGAGGAGAGAAGAGGAGAGAAGACTACAGAGAGGAGAGGAGAGAAGACTACAGAGAGGAGAGAAGACTACAGAGGAGAGAAGACTACAGAGAGGAGAGAAGACTACAGAGAGGAGAGGAGACTACAGAGAGGAGAGAAGACTACAGAGAGGAGAGGAGAGAATACTACAGAGGAGAGAAGAGAAGACTACAGAGAGAAGACTAAGGAGAGGAGGCTAAGGAGAGGAGAGGGGAGCGGAGGCAAAGGAGAGGAAAGAAGGCTAAGGAGAGGGGAGCGGAGAGGAGGCTAAGGAGAGGAGAGAAGGCTAAGAGGAGGAGAGAAGGCTAAGGAGAGGAGGCTAACGAGAGGAGGCAAAGGAGAGGAGGCAAAGGAGAGGAGAGGAGGCTAACGAGAGGGGGCAAAAGAAAGGAGAGTAGGCTAAGGAGAAGAGGCTAACGAGAGGGGGAAAAAGAGAGGAGAGAGGGCTAAGGAGAGGAGGCTAATGAGAGGGGGCAAAGGAGAGGAGACTAAGGAGAGGAGAGAGGGCTAAGGAGAGGAGGCAAAGGAGTAGACACTAAGGAGAAGAGACTAAGGAGAGGAGACTAAGGAGAGGAGAGAGGGCTAAGGACAGGAGGCTAAGGAGAGGAGACTAAGGAGAGGAGAGAGGGCTAAGGAGAGGAGAGAGGGCTAAGGAGAGGAGACTAAGGAGAGGAGAGAGGGCTAAGGAGAGGAGACTAAGGAGAGGAGAGAGGGCTAAGGAGAGGAGGTTAAGGAGAGGAGAGAGGGCTAAGGAGAGGAGGCTAAGGAGAAGAGACCACGGAGAGGAGAGAGGGCTAAGGACAGGAGGCTAAGGAGAGGAGAGAGGACTAAGGAGAGGAGGCTAAGGAGAGGACATAAGGCTAAGAAGAGGAGGCTAAGGAGAGGAGAGAGGGCTAAGGAGAGGAGACTAAGGAGAGGAGAGAAGGTTAAGAAGAGGAGGCTAACGAGAGGGGGCTAAGGAGAGGAGAGAGGGCTAAGGAGAGGAGAGAGGGCTAATGACAGGAGGCTAAGGAGAGGAGAGAGGGATAAGGAGAGGAGAGAGGGCTAAGGAGAGGAGAGAGGGCTAAGGAGAGGAGAGAGGGCTAAGGAGAGGAGACAGGGCTAAGGACAGGAGGCTAAGGAGAGGAGACAGGGCTAAGGACAGGCTAGGCTAACCTCCCTACCACACCAAGCCCCCATCCTCCTCTTAGAACCCACACATCCTCCTCTTAGAACCCACACATCCTCCTCTTAGAACCCACACATCCTCCCCTTAGAACCCACACATCCTCCTCTTAGAACCCACACATCCTCCCCTTAGAACCCACACATCCTCCTCTTAGAACCCACACATCCTCCCCTTAGAACCCACACATCCTCCTCTTAGAACCCACACATCCTCCCCTCCCCTCTCAATCCTATATGAAAAGAGCAACTCTCTCTCCATATACAGTTGAAGTGGGAAGTTTACATACACTTAGGTTGGAGTCATTAAAACTCCTTTTTCAACCACTCCACAAATTTCTTGTTAACAAACTATAGTTTTGACAAGTCGGTTAGGACATCTACTTTGTGCATGACACAAGTAATTTTTCCAACGATTGATTACAGACGGATTATTTCACTTATAATTCACTGCATCACAATTCCATTGGGTCAGAAGTTTACATACACTAAATTGACTGTGCCTTTAAACAACTTGGAAATTTCCAGAAAATGATGTCATGGCTTTAGACGCGATGTACCTGTGGATGTATTTCAAGGCCTATTTTCAAACTCAGTGCTTCTTTGCTTGACATCGTGGGAAAATCTAAAGAAATCAGCCAAAACCTCAGAAAATAAATTGAAGAACC
>NC_052346.1:13578421-13583421 GCF_016432855.1 Salvelinus namaycush
AGGTAAGGAAAGGAGAGAGGGCTAAGGAGAGGAGGCTAAGGGGAGGAGAGAGGGCTAATGAGAGGAGGCTAAGGAGAGGAGAGAGGGCTAAGGAGAGGAGAGGAGGCAAAGGAGAGGAGGTTAAGGAGAGGGGAGTGGAGCGGAGGCTAAGGAGAGGAGAGAAGGCTAAGGAGAGGAGAGGAGGCTAAGGAGAGGAGAGAGGGCTAAGGACAGGAGGCTAAGGAGAGGAGAGAGGGCTAAGGAGAGGTTGCTAAGGAGAGGAGACTAAGGAGAAGAGGCTAAGGAGAAGAGGCTAAGGAGAGGAGAGAGGGCTAAGGACAGGAGGCTAAGGAGAGGAGAGGGCTAAGAACAGGAGGCTAAGGAAAGGAGAGAGGGCTAAGGAGAGGAGGCTAAGGAGAGGAGAGAGGGCTAATGAGAGGACACAGGGCTAAGAACAGGAGGCTAAGGAAAGGAGAGAGGGCTAAGGAGAGGAGGCTAAGGAGAGGACAGAGGGCTAAGGAGAGGAGGCTAAGGAGAAGAGACTAAGGAGAGGAGACTACGGAGAGGAGACTACGGAGAGGAGACTACAGAGAGGAGAGAGGGCTAAGGACAGGCTAGGGAGAGGAGAGAGGACTAAGGAGAGGAGGCTAAGGAGAGGACATAAGGCTAAGGAGAGGAGGATAAGGAGAAGAGAGGAGACTAAGGAGAGGAGGCTAGGGAGAGGAGAGGAGGCTAAGGAGAGGAGGTTAAGGAGAGGGGAGTGGAGCGGAGGCTAAGGAGAGGAGAGAAGGCTAAGGAGAGGAGAGGAGGCTAAGGAGAGGAGAAAAGGCTACAGAGAGGAGAGAAGGCTACAGAGAGGAGAGGAGGTTACAGAGAGGAGAGGAGGCTAAAGAGAGGAGGGGAGGCTAAGGAGAGGAGAGCGGAGAGGAGGGAAGATAAGATAAGGCTAAGGAGAGGAGAGGAGACTAAGGAGAGGAGAGGAGGCTAAGGAGAGGAGGCTAAGGAGAGGAGGCTAAGGAGAGGAGAGGCATATCATTATTGACATACATCAGACATCACTAATCCTGTCTCTCTCACTCACACTGAAGTCATTATTGATATCAGGCTAATTGACCCAGTGAGGTCTGGGTGAGGGGTGCATTGTGGGTAAGTGGAGCGTGTAGCCTCGGGGGAGGAGGGCCTAATGAACACACTGCCAGGTGTGTGTGCGTGCCAGCTTGTGTGTGTGTGTGTGTGTGTGTGTGTGTGTGTGTGTGTGTGTGTGTGTGTGTGTGTGTGTGTGTGTGTGTGTGTGGGGTGTGTGTGTGTGTGTGTGTGTGCAAGATTGTGGGTTTGTGTGTCCTTAGCATCATGACTCATGGTAGGTGAACTATCTTTAAACTTTTTCCACAGAAAAGGAAGGGGAGGAGAGAGAGAGGGGAGGGTGGGAGAGAGAGAGGGAGGGTGGGAGAGGAGAGAGGGGAGGGTGGGAGGAGAGAGGGAGGGTGGGAGAGAGAGAGAAGAGGGGAGGGTGGAGAGAGAGAGAGGGGGGGGAGAGAGAGGGGAGGGTGGGAGAGAGAGGGTGAGGGTGGAGTGAGAGAGGGGGAGTGTGTGAGGATGATGAGATGGGGTGGTTGGCTTGTGATTTTTTTATCGAGATTTTGACGAGCTATTTGTGCTTCGATGGGTTGGATCTTTGTTTTTGTTGCCGGCTTTTTACTCCCACAAATCTGGTTCATCCTTGGGAGCAATTTCCAAACGCCTGAAGGTACCACGTTCATCTGTACAAACAATAGTACGCAAGTATAAACACCATGGGACCACGCAGCTGTCATACTGCTCAGGAAGGAGACGCGTTCTGTCTCCTAGAGATGAATGTACTTTGGTGAGAAAGGTGCAAATCAATCCCAGAACAACAGGAAATGACCTTGTGAAGATGCTGGAGGAAACAGGTACAAAAGTATCAATAGCCACAGTAAAACGAGTCCTATATCGACATAACCTGAAAGGCCGCTCAGCAAGGAAAAAGCCACTGCTCCAAAACCACCATAAAAAATGCCAGACTATGGTTTGCAACTGCACATAGGGACAAAGATTGTACTTTTTGGAGAAATTCCCTCTGGTCTGATGAAGCAAAAATAAACTGTTTGGCTATGATGACCATCGTTATGTTTGGAGGAAAAAGGGGAATGCTTGCAAGCCGAAGAACACCATCCCAACCGTGAAGCACGGGGGTGGCAGCATCATGTTGTGGGGGTGCTTTGCTGCAGGAGGGCCTGGTGCACTTCACAAAATTGATGGCTTCATTAGGAAGGAAAATTATGTGGATATAAGCAACATCTCAAGACATCAGTCAGGAAGTTAAAGCTTGGTCGCAAATGGGTCTTCCAAATGGACAATGACCCCAAGCATACTTCCAAAGTTGTGGCAAAATGGCTTAAGGACAACTTAGTCAAGATATTGGAGTGGCCATCACAAAGCCCTGACCTCAATCCTATAGAAAATATGTGAGCAGAACTGAATAAGTGTGTGCGAGCAAGGAGGCCTACAAACCTGACTCAGTTACACCAGCTCTGTCAGGAGGAATGGGCCAAAATTTACCCAACTTATTGTGGGAAGCTTGTGGAAGGCTACCCGAAACGTTTGACCCAAGTTAAACAATTTAAAGGCAACGCTACCAAATACTAATTGAGTGTATGTAAACTTCTGACCCACTGGGAATGTGATGAAAGAAACAAAAGCTGAAATAAATAATTCTCTGTACTATTATTCTGACATTTCACATTCTTAAAATAAAGTGGGGATCCTAACTGACATAAGACAGGGAATTTTTACTAGGATTAAATGTTCGGAATTGTGAAAAACTGAGTTTAAATGTATTTGGCTAAGGTGTACGTAAACTTCCGACTTCAACTGTACCTCTGGGCCTGAAGCCTGGGATTATCCTAGCAGCCCAACCCAGCCATGGTGAGCCCTGAGCGGGCAGAGCAGCATAATCCAGGCCCGTGCTCTGGAGCTACACAGGCGGTGTATAGTATATACTCTAAAGATAAGACGTGCACAAATATGCACACGTAAACACAAGCAGGCACACACACACACACACACACACACACACACACACACACACACACACACACACACACACACACACACACACACACACACACACACACACACACACACACACACACACACACACACACACACACACACCGCAGTGTGAGCTGAAGAGCCAGGTTCAGCAAATCAGTGTTTCACTCCAGCAGTTCTGGAGGTCAAATTAACAACAGAGGAGATTTACAGAGAAAGAGAGAGAGAGAGAGAAAGACAGAGAGGGACAGAGAGAGAGAGAGTTAAACATAAATTAGGCAAAATGTCAAAATTAATCAAATGCAGTCGGAAGGAAAAAGAGAGAATAAGGATGGAGAGAAGGATACAGAGAGGAGAGGAGAGAAGGCTAAGGAGAGGAGAGAAGGAGAGGAGAGAAGGCTACAGAGAGGAGAGGAGAGAAGGCTAAGGAGAGAAGAGGAGAGAAGGCTAAGGAGAGGAGAGGAGAGAAGGCTACAGAGAGGAGAGGAGAGGAGAGAAAGCTAAGGAGAGGAGAGGAGGCTAAGGAGAGGAGAGAAGGAGAGGAGAGAAGGCTACAGAGAGGAGAGGAGAGAAGGCTAAGGAGAGAAGAGGAGAGAAGGCTAAGGAGAGAAGAGGAGAGAAGGCTAAGGAGATGAGAGGAGAGGAGAGGAGAGAAGGCTAAGGAGAGAAGAGGAGAGAAGGCTAAGGAGAGGAGAGAAGGCTAAGGAGAGGAGAGAAGGCTACAGAGAGGAGAGGAGAGAAGGCTAAGGAGATGAGAGGAGAGGAGAGGAGAGAAGGCTAAGGAGAGGAGAGAAGGCTAAGGAGAGGAGAGAAGGCTAAGGAGAGGAGAGAAGGCTACAGAGAGGAGAGGAGAGAAGGCTAAGGAGATGAGAGGAGAGGAGAGGAGAGAAGGCTAAGGAGAGGAGAGAAGGCTACAGAGAGGATAGGAGGCTACAGAGAGGAGAGGAGAGAAGGCTACACAGAGAAGAGGAGAGAAGGCTAAGGAGATGAGAGAAGACTACAGAGAGGAGAGAAGGCTACAGAGAGGAGAGGAGAGAAGGCTACAGAGAGGAGAGGAGGCTAAGGAGGGGAGAGGAGGGAAGGCTACAGAGAGGAGAGAGGAGAAGGCTAAGGAGATGAGAAAAGGCTAGAGAGAGGAGAGAAGGCTACAGAGAGGAGAGGAGGTTACAGAGAGAAGAGGAGAGAAGGCTAAGGAGATGGGAGGAGAGGAGAGGAGAGAAGGGTAAGGAGAGGAGAGGAGAGGAGAGAAGGCTAAGGAGAGGAGAGAAGGCTACAGAGAGGAGAGGAGAGAAAGCTACAGAGAGAATAGGAGAGAAGGCTAAGGAGAGGAGAGAAAGCTACAGAGAGGAGAGGAGAGAAAGCTACAGAGAGAATAGGAGAGAAGGCTAGGGAGAGGAGAGGAGAGAAAGCTAAGGAGGGGAGAGGAGGCTAAGGAGAGGAGGGGAGGCTAAGGAGAGGAGAGCAGGCTAAGGAGAGGAGGCTAAGGAGAGGAGGCTAAGGAGAGGAGGCTAAGGAGAGGAGGCTAAGGAGAGACATCACTAATCCTGTCTCTCTCTCACACTGAAGTCATTATCGATATAAGGCTAATTGACCAAGGGAGGTCTGGGTGAGGGGTGCATTGTGGGTAAGTGGAGCGTGTAGCCTCGGGGGAGGAGTGGCCTAATGAACACACTGTGGGTTTGTGTGTCCTTAGCATCATGACTCATGGTAGGTGAAGAGATAACTATCTTTAAAGTTTTTCCACGGAAAAGGAAGGGGGAGGGAGAGAGAGAGAGAGGGGAGGGTGGGAGAGAGAGAGGGGAGAGAATAGCAAGGAGAGGGAAAAGAGAGCCGTAGAGGACAGGTGAGATTAGGTAAAGGAGTGGTGTTCTTCCCACGGCGCATAATCCCAAACTAATCTACATTTGATTAAGACCCGCCCCTTTCCCTAATAACACAGTTTCCACTCC